>NW_025726130.1:0-134271 GCF_021461395.2 Schistocerca americana
GCCGTTTTGCCGCTCTCGCAACGGAGGAGCCTTCTCCATCCTTCCTTCTTCCTTCCAGTCGCTAGCCACCTCCTTACTTGGAGCTCGTGTACTTGGTCACCGACCTTCGTGCCCTCGCTCACGGCGTGCTTGGCCAGCTCGCCAGGCAGCAACAGCCGCACAGCGGTCTGGATCTCGCGGGACGTGATGGTCAGAGCGCTGTTGTAGTGCGCCAGGCGAGAAGCCTCGGCCGCAATGCGCTCGAAAATGTCGTTCACGAAGCTGTTCATGATGCTCATCGCCTTCGACGAGATGCCCGTGTCAGGGTGCACCTGCTTCAGCACCTGTAGATGTAGATGGCATAGCTCTCCTTCCTCTTGCGCTTCTTCTTCTTGTCGCCCTTCGAAATGTTCTTCTGCGCCTTGCCAGCCTTCTTGGCGGCCTTCCCGCTAGTCTTGGGCGGCATCTCGAACCAACGTACGGCAGCAGCAACACCAGTAGCAAGCGCTCCGCTCTAGTCAGCGTCTCCCCACACAGTGGCACCCGCCGCCAGCCGCCGCCGCACCTTTACCAGCTCGCCCTGTTGCGGCCGCCGACCAATGGGGCGCGCGCGCAACCGGCCGCCGCACCCGAGCCCATAAAGCACCCCCACCCCGGCTGCGCCGGCACGCACTCCGCTGCTCGACTCGCTGCCGCTCGCACCGGTCGTTTTCGTTGCCGTTTCGTGTGCACCGTCGCTAGCCCATCGCCATGTCCGGACGCGGAAAGGGAGGCAAAGTCAAGGGCAAGTCAAAGTCCCGCTCAAGCAGGGCTGGGCTCCAGTTCCCGGTCGGCAGAATCCACCGCCTCCTGCGCAAGGGAAACTACGCAGAGCGCGTCGGCGCCGGGGCGCCCGTCTACCTCGCCGCCGTCATGGAGTACCTCGCGGCTGAGGTGCTCGAGCTGGCCGGAAACGCGGCCCGCGACAACAAGAAGACGCGCATCATCCCGCGCCACCTGCAGCTTGCCATCCGCAACGACGAGGAGCTCAACAAGCTCCTGTCGGGCGTCACCATCGCACAGGGTGGTGTCCTGCCCAACATCCAGGCCGTCCTGCTGCCAAAGAAGACCGAGAAGAAGGCCTAAAGGAGGCCAGGCAATCGCAGCGCCGCGTGCTCCCCTGCACGCAACGCGCTTTGCCGGCTCGGCCCACAACAATCGGCCCTTTTCAGGGCCACCACACAAACCTACGTCCAAAGCAAAATTTCAGTCGTCCTCGCCGCACCTTGTTTTGTTTTTAACTTTGCACTGTCACAGCACAGCCGCCGCCGGCGCACGTCCGCCATCTTGTCGTCCACACAGCCCGTGTGGCCCCAACACACACACACACATTTTGCACGGTCGCAGTCGCCTTCCAAACCGACAACGGCAGCAATAATGACCATTGTTAAAGGGAGGCGTGTCGACACACCCGCCCTCCACTCCCGCGCGCAACGGCCGTCGACACGAACGAAACAGCTGATCCGGCCGCCTATGCCCACAACGCCTTGCCTCGGAAACCCCAACGCCGCCGCAAACAAACACACAGAGCCAAACCACGCAAGCAAATAATCACCGCCTCTCGCACAACAACACACAGCCCCGCCATCTCCGTCGCGATCGATACAAAGACACACAAACGAAGCAGCTCCACACACAGCCAGCCACATGACACGTTTCCTTTCCTTCTCCCCTCCCAGTCACATCACGTCGCTCAAACGGAAAGAAAGAAACAAAGACAGAGAAAACAAACAAACAAACAACACAGCGCACACACCACGCAGCAACAACACAGACTCTTTCGCACTTTTCAACTTCCGAACAGTGTGGTGGCCCTGAAAAGGGCCGTTTTCTAGTCTCTCCCACCCACAAGCACGGCCGCGGGAAGGCCAGCGCCCGCTGCGACGCAGCCTAACCGCCGAAACCGTACAGGGTGCGCCCCTGCCTCTTCAGGGCGTACACCACGTCCATGGCCGTCACAGTCTTGCGCTTGGCGTGCTCAGTGTACGTCACCGCGTCGCGGATCACGTTCTCCAGGAACACCTTCAGCACCCCGCGGGTCTCCTCGTAGATCAGACCAGAGATGCGCTTCACGCCGCCCCTGCGAGCCAGGCGGCGGATGGCGGGCTTCGTGATGCCCTGGATGTTGTCGCGCAACACCTTGCGGTGCCGCTTGGCGCCACCCTTGCCGAGCCCCTTTCCTCCCTTGCCGCGGCCTGTCATCCTTCCTTCCTCGGGCAAAGCAAAACGTGCACAAACAGCAGCTGCAGCGGCTGGCGAGTCGGCTACGGTCTGCGCCCAGCGCGCCCGCCGCCCCCCTATATAGACTCTGGCCCGCCCTCCCCCCACCACGCGCAACCGAGGGCATATAAGCGCAGCACGGAGGCGCGCGGGCCCGTTGTCAAGGCAGCACCGGACGCCGCGCCGCACCTAACCTCCACGCACGCCGCTCCGCTACCGCTACCGCTACCGCTATGGCCCGCACAAAGCAAACGGCCCGCAAGTCCACCGGCGGAAAGGCGCCGCGCAAACAGCTCGCCACCAAGGCGGCGAGGAAGAGCGCGCCCGCCACCGGAGGCGTCAAGAAGCCCCACCGCTACAGGCCGGGCACCGTCGCCCTGCGAGAAATCAGGCGCTACCAGAAGAGCACAGAGCTGCTCATCCGCAAGCTGCCATTCCAGCGCCTAGTGCGCGAGATCGCCCAGGACTTCAAGACCGACCTGCGCTTCCAGAGCTCCGCAGTCATGGCCCTGCAGGAGGCCAGCGAGGCCTACCTCGTCGGCCTCTTCGAAGACACCAACCTGTGCGCAATCCACGCCAAGCGCGTCACCATCATGCCCAAGGACATCCAGCTCGCGCGCCGCATCCGCGGCGAGCGCGCCTAAACCGCGCCGCGGCACCGCACCGCACAAACAAAAACGGCCCTTTTCAGGGCCACTAACATCTCTCCGTCGCGAGCAAACTTTGTCGGTCGCCTGCCTCTCGCCCCGCAACCCAAAAACAAACACCGCCACTTCCCGTCCGTCCGCCACACCCGCTCACTCTGCCTGCCTGCTAGCAGCGCGCAACAATCACACATCATCCCTCCCCGGCGCTCCAAGCGCACAATACCCAACGGCCGACGTCACACCGCACGGGTGGCTGGCCGGCCGCCGCTTTCGTTTCGAAAACAAAAAAAACCCGCACTCCACTCCGACGGCCAACGGCCAGGCAGGCGCGCTCGCTCGCTCTACACGCCACCGACTCCTTCCACATCTCTCAACGTGCCCCCCGTTGCAAAACATAACACACACAAAGGAACAAAACAAAGACCAGACACGACTCGACAAGACAGACATCCGAGAAGAACGAACGCAGGCAAGCCAACCAACGTATTCAAACAAAACAACGTGACAGAAAACCAACCGTCGGCCGCCGCCACAAACACGGCGACAATCAACCACGACAACAACAACACCGCTTACCGCTACCGCCGCCCACACCCGCCACCGACCCCCGCAATCCAACCACCACGGCACGCAAACAGCATCCCCACGGGCATACAGACAGACACCCACACCAAACGCAACACGACAATCAAAACCTTCCCCGACGTGCTTTGATGGCCCTGAGAAGGGCCGTTTTGGGCCGCGCGTCTCTTGCGCGCCACTAGACGACGACGGGGGGTGGGGACGACGGAGTCAAGCGCCAAACCCTTCCTTTCCCATCTCTTTCTCCTCTACTCTACTTCTTCTTCTTGGGCGAAGCCTTCGCCTTAGACGGCGTCGTCGCCTTCTTCGGGCGCGGCGCCTTCGGCTTCTTCGTCGGAACCTTGGCGGCCTTCTTCGCCTTCGACGGCGACTTGGCCTTGGCCGGCTTGGCCGCAGCCGCCTTCTTCGCACCCGCGGGAGCGGCCGACGCCGCAGACGCCTTCTTGGCGGCGCCCGCCTTCCGACCGGTCGCCGCCTTCACGCCACCAGCCTTCTTTGCGCCGGCCGCACGGGCGCCCTTCTTCTCCTTGCTGGCCGGAGCGGCGCGCTTCTTCTTGGCACCGCCAGCACGAGCCTTGCCGCCCTCGGCCGCCCCCCCGCCGCCGGCGCCGGCAAGCTTGAACGAGCCGGACGCGCCCTTCCCCTTCGTCTGCACCAGCTCGCCCGCCACGACGGCCGACTTGAGGTACTTCTTGATAAACGGCGCCAGCTTCTCCGCGTCCAGCTTGTAGTGCGCGGCTATGTACTTCTTGATCGCCTGCAGCGACGACCCGCCGCGCTCCTTCAGACTCTTGATGGCGGCCGTCACCATCTCAGAGGTGCGCGGGTGCGCAGGCTTGGCGCGCGGCTTCTTCGCAGACGACGCAGACTTGGCCTTCTTCGTAGTGCCGGTGGCGGCGGGTGCCGCAGCAGTCTCGTTCGTAGCCGCCTGATCTGCCATTTCGACGACGCGCGTAACACACAGCGAGAGCGAGCGGGACGGCAGGCACGCAAGCACAGCACAGCAGCAGAGCAGAGAATCACAAGGCCCAGCCAGTGTCGCGGGCGGGCGCGGACGGCCGAGAGAGCGGCCGCCACTCTGCGCGCCGCCGCGCCGCGCCTCCCGCGCTTGCTACCGCCCAACGTCCGACAGCCTGTGCGGAGCAGCCCCAAACCTGCGCCACAACCGCCCGCGCCTTTCAAACCACCGAGGATGGGGCTACACACAGCCACACCACAGTCGCCAACCAGTCGCCACGGCAGCGCCGCAAACCACGGCCAAACTGCAGCTACCGCGCGCTACAGCCTGGGTCGGCCCGCCGAGAATCGCCGCCCCCGCCCAAATGCCGCCCCCACAGCCCCAGCCGACGACCCGCCACAATGGCCAAACCTTCGGCAAAACTCCCACACCGTCGCCGCGGCAGCCCGGCCAGCGCGGCCGGCGCCACAGCCACACAAGCCGAGGCGTGCGGCGATGACGGCCGTGCAAACGCGCCTCCGCCGCCCCATCGCCTTCCGTCGCCCTCCCGCCGTTTCCCGATCGGCCCGCAGCCGTCGGGCCACATCGCGCGCCGTCCTCCTCCTCTCGCCCGCCAACATTCACAGCCGTTTCTCAACAATTGCCCGCCGCAAACGGACGCCGCCTGCGCAACAGGCGCCGCCGCCCCTCGCCGCTTCCGACCCAACCCCTCGACCGAGGCAAACCGCAATCCGAATCTACAGACCAACCCAATCTGCCGTCAAGCACACACGCCAGCCGACCTTACACGTTACGCGTTACACATTACGTTTACACGTCTAGGTTAGGTTAGGTTAGGTGGGCGTGGGTTAGGTTAAGGGGACTTGGGTTAGGTTAAGCGTCAAACTTAGGTTAAGCATTCAAACACGTCAGGCGTCAGAGGCTAGGTTAGGTTAGGTTACACGTTAGGTTAAGGGGTCAGTGCTAGGTTAAGAAGCGTCAAACGTAGGTTAAAAAAGCGTTCAAACGTGAGGCGTGAGCCGGACAGCTTACCGTACGTAGACGTTAGGGGCTCACAGGCTGAGCTCACCTCGCCACACCACAGGTTAGGTTCGGTTCGGTTCGCTCGGCTCAGCGTAAAGCGCCGAGGTCAGGGTTACGTTCGTTCACCTTCGGGCGCCACACTTTCGGTTGAAAGGTCGCGACGGGACGACGTCGGCAGGCACGCCGCAAACGAACAAAAAACGTACAGACGACGTCGAAAACCGCCGACAGACGGGGGAGCAGCACGACCACGACCAGATACCGAGCGCGAACGAGACACACGCGAACCACCCCCACCGGCCAAACGGCACCACACAACAACCCAGAGCACCACGTGTCGACACCAGAAGCAACCCGCCGCTCACGCGACATGGCTGGCACCGAAGGGCAACCGCCCGCAACTGCGCTTTCCGCGCCGGCCCGGATGCACGTCGTGCTACAACAACACCACTACCGTACACAGCCGCTGTTCACAACACCACTATCAATGGCGCGCCCGCGGCTCGCCGCCGTCGCAGTCGCAGCCGCAGCCCCAACGCCAGCACTTTTGCACCACCATTCACACGCACCGCAACACAGCTCGCCGACACAGCCGAACAAAACAAACACCACACAACAACAGCAACAACGCCGCCGCCTCTACTTGTGCCGGCGACCCACCCCGCCGATGGCGCACCTTTCGCCAGCCGGCAATCGACACACACGCACCCACCCCCCGGGGCCCAGTGCAAAAAAAAAACCACACAAAAACAAAACAAAAACAAAACAACACAAACGACACGGGAAGCGCACACCGCCACTTCGCGCGCACGCCACCAACCAGTCGTCGTCTCAAAATAACAAACACAAACAAAATAAACTAACAACTAGGGCAACACAAAACAAAAACGCCTCGCACGAACCGCCCACAAAAAGGACAAGCACACGCACAGCCTCTGCTGACGACCACGACGCAGCGGCACGCTGCTCCTGTCCCGCGCCCCGCGCCCCACTCGATTCACAACTCACGCGACACCGTCAACGACGGGCTCGCTTCCCGCAACCTACCACCTTTCCGCCACGACGCACAGCCCCAGCCCCAGCCCCACCCGACGACTGCACTTTCACCACCGCCTCCCCCTTCCCCCCCAAAACACACACACACACACACACACACACACACACACACACACAGCCAGCCAAAAACGCACTCGCGACCCACACATGCACGTGCATCGGCACACGCCAACCAGTCAACGTCGACAACCACACGCAAGGCTCGAAACGAAAACGAAACCGGCGTCCTTCCACGTTGCCATCAAGCTACGCGACACAAGACACAAGGAACCAACACAACAGCCGGCCCCACTAATTCCCACTCTCACGCCGCAAAAAGCACACCGAAACCGCCAAACACGCACGCACATTCCCCTTCGCACTGACACCACCGACCGGCTCGCTACCACACACCTCTCGGCAGCCGTTTCACGCCAATTCGCCACACCGCCCACACAGTCGACAAGCGCCCGCCCTGTACGGCACACGCAACGACGCAGCGCAGCAAAGGGCGCCCGCAACACATACCTCTCCGCCGCCCGACGCGCCAACCGCCACACCACACCGCCGGCCACTCGCAAATTGTGCACTGCCACCAGCCACACGTCCAACACGCCGCGCCGCCTCCGGCCACCCGCCAGGGGGCGCTCACGTCCGCGACAACAGCGCGGCCCGCCGGGCCGGGCCGAACCGAACCGAGCCGCCGCTGCTCTGCACTCGGCACGGCCACACCCTGCTGCAGACCGGGCTCGTCCCTCTGTACGCGTCTGCCTGCGCATCAACACAACACGACCTTTTTTGTTTTTTCTTCTCTCTACCGCCATCCCTTCTTCTCGCGTTTTACTCGTTGTTGCAGCAGCGGCGCACACCTACACATCCACAGCCCCAGCCGAGCCGGCCTCACCTCAGGGCCCGCCGCCAGCGTCTCCTCCTCGGGCACAGGTGCGGTGCTGTGGCCGCCCATCCAACCGCATTGCTGGCCGTCCAGCCACCAGGCGTTCCCACTGCCGCGAGCCACGCCGCGCACCGACCCTGCTGCAGAACACGAAGCATAGCCAGAGACCGACCGATACACAAAGCAAGCCGTCGCCTCGCCTCTTGTCCTTCCTGCCTTCCTTCCGCCCCCGCCCTTCTCACACCACCGCCTCTCCACTTTCGCCCCCCCCTCCTTTTTTTTTTTTTTTTTTTGTTTTCTTCTTTCTTTCTTTCTTTCTTTGGCCCTCTCTCCTTCCCGCCATGGCGGTTACGGCACCGCCTGCAGCGGCAGATTTTTTGCGCCCACACGCCTACTCCTACCACCATTAAACCTTGCCCTGCCCTGCCCTGCCCTGCCCTGCCCATCAACGTCGCAGTCGAACCGACGCTTGCCAACACACTGCCCACGTTCCTTTCTCTTTTCGGCCTACGCCCATTACGCGCCGCCGCCACAGCACCTTCCCTTCCCACAACACACCGACGTCATCACACGCACCCAAAACAGGGGCCACGACCGTGTTCCTCGCCCACTCCCATCCCGCACGGTACGCACATTCCCAACTACTACCGCGCACCCTCCCTTTCCAATCTGTGTGTCTCTGTGTCTGTGTCCTGTCCGCGCGTGACGCCTCTCAACATCCGCCGTCCCCCGTCCCGTTTTCGCCCCCATGCCGTCGTCGCGCCGCCTCCGCCCCTGTCCGCCCCGCACCACACCATACACCGCTGCTTGTCCCGGCCGTTGCCACCAAAGGCGCCGACCGCAAACGCGCCACGCCGCAGCCCCCGTGCGTCTCGCGCTCGCTTGCATCTCCGTGCCGACGCTGCCTCTCTTCCCGCTCGCACTCGACCTCGACAACACAGTCTTTGGCTCCGCCACTGCGTGTTCCGGTGGTACGCACGCTGCAACACGTATGTATTCATTACCAGAGCGATGGCGAGGCATGACAGCATCTCTGTCTGACCAGAGAGTTCTTTATCGCTGCTAGTCGGCGCTTGGACCGCGCCAGACGACAGTAGTGGCACGCACCGGGTCGCCAGGAACAGTTGTTATATATATATATTGTAGCGCGAGTCGGGAGAGGTAGTAGTCGGTCGACAGTAGTAGCGGGTGGACGGTTGTACTGAGCGGGCGTCGGCGGCGTGCTCTGCTCGTCTCGCGACTCTGGTCACGGTTCGGGACGATGTATAGTCTATTGTGTTATAATCAAACGGTGGTGTGACGCTGCATTGCGCAAATCTGATAACGTATGTTCATTGTACTTATTTTGTTCAACAACAAAAGCCCCACTATTACTTTTTTTCTAAAGTAACTTTTGTCTCTTAACGAAAAACATTCACTTTTTAAAGACTACTTCCTATGGCATTTCCCTCCAAGGGGTGCAATTAATTACCAGCCAGCACTCATTCATTGCACACAGCTGTGTAAGGGGTATCTACAATTGAGGAGCGGATATAAATGCAATTTTTTGTTTTTTTTTTTTTTTTTGTGTGTGTGTTGTAACCTCCCAGCAAAATTTAAAATAATGGACAATGTTATTTACGGATGCTAATGGACATTGCGCTAATTGTAACCTCGCCCACAATGAGAGGTATTGAAAATGGCAACACAAATGTGAAATTCGCAATCTGACTCAAATATAAAGTCTTCACACAACATTTAAAAAAGTCCGTTCAGTGACAAGAAACTTCAATTAAACCGAAATATCGGTCTTTGGCCCTGTGCAAAACAATCAGAATTAAAGTCTTACCTCCGAATAAATGGATGTCACATTTCTGCTCTGGTTGTTGCGCAGCGCTTGGAGGAACTGCATTGCAAATAATAATATTCTCTTTTTTTGTGATTTTAGTGACATTTTTCTTCAAAGAAGTGGAATGAAATGTGAAGTGCAACGAACTCTTTAGTTCAATAAACAATTAAATGTTTGAAAAATGCTTTTGAAATAAAAATTATTATTGGGGAACTTGTTGGAGAATAATTACAATAAATACAATTTTTCATTATCTAATGATTATATTAATTAACAGTATACCTTATTCACCATCTTGACCAGTGTTGCCGACCGCCTACATCACACAACCGCACTCGGCTGCTACTACTGACCGACCGCTCTGCATGACGACTATTGGCGTACTGCACGCGACGACTACTGACAGAGTACAGCCCTCAACTACACAGAGCTACGGACTCGCAACGACTACTGACTGACTGACTGACTGACTGACTGAGAACCGCTCGCAACACTCGCGCAGTCCAGCGCAAACTCTCTGGTCACAGATGCTACAATGTCTCGCCATCGCTACTATGTTACATACGTGTTTCAGTGTCTTTTTCATTGGGGTAACGATCTTTGGCTCTTTTTATTCTGAATACAGGGCCAAAGGTCAACGCTGCTGCCCTTATACAATTTATCAGGTTTCATTATGTCTGTTGCAATGTTACATACGGTTCACTCTTTCATTAATATTATCGTTGGGTTTGTTTTGTAGGGACGTTAACATTCTGGCACATTTTTATTATCATCGGACTCTCTGCTATTTGTGCAGGGAGGTTATACCTGGGTCCATTTCCATTTCCATTTACATTTTAATATTGATAGACTTTTTGTTTTCTTGTTGTTTTTCCTTCTTTTTTTTTGTTGTTTTTTTTTTGTTTTGTTTTTCCCGCTCTCACCACCACCGCCGCATCACGCCTTCCGTTTTCTTGGTTTCTTTTCTGTTCTTCAACTGCTTCAACATCACCGCGCCCCATTTCCACACCACAGCCATCAGCCTCCAAGACGGGCGGGCGCAGTGTGCCATTTCCGGCGCACAAGCACACCCGTACGGTACTCTCCTCGCCCCCACGCCACCAACAACACAGCGACCACGCGGCTTTCAGGCACGGCACGGCACCGGCGAAATGCGCCGCCCCCGCCCCTCCGCGCATCCGTCCGTCTCGCCACGTTCACTGACAGCCGCGTCTGCGGCTACACCACGACAACCACAACACAACACCGCTCCCCTCCCTGGCAACTCACATTGTTTTTCTCCTCCTCTTTTGCACAAACCACAACGCCGAGCACAGGCGCAAGCCACCCACACCGCGCCCCTCCCCGTCCCGTCTTTGGCCGCCGCTCCTCGTTTCCTCGTTTGCCCCCTCCCATCTCCCGAAATGCCATGCCAGCAGCGTTACGCATGCCCCTCCCCTGTCCACACAACACTACCGCCTAACGAACAGCCTTCCGGGCCACATGCAGGGCACGCCCACCTCCAAACACTGCCAATTCACGGACGCACGCACACACACACACACACACACACACACACGCACGCACACACACTCACTTTCTCGACACCTTTCTGTACGGAGGGTGCGTCATCTCGACCGTGACAGAGTGACGGCAACTATCGACGATCCATTTCCCCCCACTGGTAAAACATGTCCACTAACACCTACATACATCATTCAAGTACACAGACAATAGCATACACACAATGGGAGGGCACACGAACATGGACGGCACGGCACTGTCATACACTCTTCCTCAGAACCATATCAACAAACGTTACGTACATCCGGGAAAGCGAAAGCGAAAGCAAAAGCAAAGGGCAAAGCCCAATGCAGCCGTCAAAGGTAACGTTCACCACGGCAGACACTTGCAGCCGCGCCGCCGTTAAACGCATTTCAGTGCGGCTCCAATACGCCTCCGACACGGGAACGTTCCGTTGCTCTACGAATGCGTTTCTCCCCTTTTTCCCTTCCTCTCTCTTTTGCCCCCCCTCCTTGCACTCTTGCCTCATTCCTCACGTTCTGCCCAGACATTCGACCGATCAAAGTCAACCTTTCGTTACCGTTCTCAGCGCGACGGTGTACAACAGTATGACGGGTGTGCCCACGACTTCGGTTCAGTTGCGTGACGCCGGTCTATCGCGCCGATCGACAGTTACTCAGGGGGCGACGGATCGGACCACGTCACCGACACACAAAACACTTTCAAACAAACAAATACATACCGGATGGACACAGACAAACACGTGTACAGACATTCGCCAAACAAACGACCGCCGCCGCCGCCGCCGTCGTCGCGCTTACTGTACTGCACTGGACACGCGTGCATCTTGAATGACGACATCGGTGTGCGTGCGTCGTACGCAATCAGTCAGACACGGCTATCAAACATCAGAGTCGAATGGTACATCATCGTGCGTGTCGCCGTACACGTACAGTACAATACAACAACAATGCGTCTTAATGGCACGTTCATTTCAACGTCACTCACACACCTCCACGCTGCAGTTACGTCGCACCATTGTCGAACTCGGCGTACAGCAAAGGGAATAGTGGGCGGCAAAAAAAAAAAAAAAACCAAACAAAAACATTTCACATTTCACCCTCGCCATGTATGATGTGCAAAAAAAAAAAACAAACCCGCAAACGGCCGTCGTTACGGTGACACAAAAGTCGCCGATCGCACTGTCCCCCCTCGCAGACGGGTAACACACACACACACACACACACACACCAACAACACCAATGGGTCAAAAACCACGCCAACGAGGCGTGCCACCATTCCACGCCACGGCGACCAACCTCGTGGCCGTACCCCGCGCAACACGCTTTGACGCGCCCCCCCCACCCACAAAAAAAAAAGGAAACACATACATCACAGCCGTCCACACAAACAACAACAACAACAATTCCGCCCTTCCCGCAAAAGGCACGTTGGTGGCCCTGAAAAGGGCCGTTTTGCCGCTCTCGCAACGGAGGAGCCTTCTCCATCCTTCCTTCCTTCCTTCCATTCCAGAGCCACCTCCTTACTTGGAGCTCGTGTACTTGGTCACCGCCTTCGTGCCCTCGCTCACGGCGTGCTTGGCCAGCTCGCCAGGCAGCAACAGCCGCACAGCGGTCTGGATCTCGCGGGACGTGATGGTCGAGCGCTTGTTGTAGTGCGCCAGGCGAGAAGCCTCGGCCGCAATGCGCTCGAAAATGTCGTTCACGAAGCTGTTCATGATGCTCATCGCCTTCGACGAGATGCCCGTGTCAGGGTGCACCTGCTTCAGCACCTTGTAGATGTAGATGGCATAGCTCTCCTTCCTCTTGCGCTTCTTCTTCTTGTCGCCCTTCGAAATGTTCTTCTGCGCCTTGCCAGCCTTCTTGGCGGCCTTCCCGCTAGTCTTGGGCGGCATCTCGAACCAACGTACGGCAGCAGCAACACCAGTAGCAAGCGCTCCGCTCTAGTCAGCGTCTCCCCACACAGTGGCACCCGCCGACCTGATATGTTTGGGGTATTCTCCCCCTTTGTTAATTGAAGTGCCGGCATCCTGTTGATGCCCTGACTTTCGAGATGGTACCTTTAGGTTAAGATTGGCTTTTTGTCTGTATTTGTTTGGGGGTGTTCCCCGGGTATATGAACTGTGTTTGATTAATGATGGTTATGATATGAGTGGATGAAAGTCAGTGTAGCTCGTCATCTGAACTGACGATGAATGGTAGTGATGGGAGTTCTGTGTGTAGGGAGAATATCTGGTCCCAGGGATCTAATGAGGGGGAAAGGTGAAGAATGAGATGTTTCATAGAATTTCGTTGACTTGATTTTTATGAGATGGTTAAATGTTGGTTGTCCTAGCATACCTCTAATTTCCTCGTTACTGGAGAACCAGGGGGCATCTGTGATTATTCTAAACGTCTTATTTTGTATCACTTCTAGTGAGGCGAGGTGTGTGTTTGCCGCCATGCTCCACACCTCCGATCCATAAAGAATAACTGGCAAAATTATTGTTTTCCATATTCGGAGCTTCGCCTCTGTTGATAAGCCCCTGCCCTTAAGAAGGGGATACAGTTGGTAGAGCCGGGCGGAACCTTTGTTTTTGGCCTCTGTTATATGCTGTTTGAACGTGAGATTTTTGTCTATGTTCAGTCCCAGGTATTTTATAACTTTTCTCCATGGGAGTTGTTGTCCATTGTGGTTGAGATTTCTGATGGGTCTTGTTATTTTGTGTGTGAAAATTATGGCTTGGCACTTGTCCGGATTTACTTTTACTTTCCACAAGTTACACCAGTGGTCGACTTTGTTGAGGTGCCGCTGGAGGCTACACGTTATACGATTTATGTTACGCCCGCTGTGGTACAGCGCTGTGTCATCAGCGTAGAGCGCTATGTTCCCACCCGGCTCTTTTGGGATATCATTTGTGAACACAAGATAGAGGAGGGGGCCAAGCACAGATCCCTGTGGGACACCTGCTTCTATATTAGTTATTGGACTTTTCGCTCCATCAACTGAAGCAAAAAACCTCCTGTCTGTCAAAAATGAGTGAATCATTTTTAACAGGTGATTGGGGCAATTTAGCTTCGACAGCTTGTAGAGTAGGCCGTCATGCCAGACACGGTCAAACGCCTTCTCTATGTCGAGGAATATGGCTGCTGTGCTGTCTCCATGTTGTTTCTCGGCACAGATGTGCTCCACCAGGCGGATGGCTTGCTGGGTGGTGCTATGGCCAGCACGAAAACCGAATTGTTCCGGGGTAAGGATAGTGTTATCGTTTAGGAATTTAAGTAGGGCGTTTAGGATGAGGATTTCGAGAAGTTTTGATAAGTGATTTAATAGCGAGATAGGACGATAGTTTTGTGGGAATAGATGGTCTTTATTGGGTTTGGGGATTGAGATGATCTTGGCAACCTTCCAGGCTGAAGGGAAATATTGTAGTTTGAGACAGTGGTTGAGGATATTTGATAGATGGGAAATGGCAGGTGGTGGAAGGTGTTTAAGAAGTGGGGGTTTTATAAGGTCAGGACCAGGGGCCTTTGCATTGCCGATCCGCCTGATGTAAGCTGTTATTTCGCGTTCAGTTGTGTCTGCGAAGGTGGTGTTAATCCTCTCATTGAGTTTTCGTGCGAGGTGCCTCTCGATTCTCCTCTCTAGCCTCTCTGCTTCTCCCTCGTCGTTCTCTACTATGTTTTCTTGGAACTGGAGTTCGTAGGTGTCTGACATGGCGGCCGCCTTATCTGCAGGGGTGTAAACCAGCCCCTGTTGCCCATGCAGTGGTCTTGTGGCTGTCTGGGGTTGCCGCCTAGCCTTTATGATTCGCCAGAATTGTTCAGGGTTTGATTCGGCTGCCTGCAAGCTATGTTGGTACCTGCTGCACCGGAGCATATGCAGTCTGGTTTTGATTTCACGGGCCATTTGGTCCATTAACCTCCTATCTTGAGGGTAACGGTATGTTTGCCATCGCTTCCTGGTCCGGTTTTTGTCTGTTATCAATTGGGCTAGGTCTGGTGGTAAGTTGGTCCTGCCCCTATTTTGTGTGAGTTTGATAGTTGTGACTTGGGCACAGCTTTTGATGATGTTAGTAAAGTCTGCTGCGGCTTTGTCTATGTCTTCTGTTGATGCATATTCCGGTGCTGGGTCTGGTATGTGATGTGCCACTAGTTCTTTATATCGTACCCAGTTTGTGTGGTACGTAGTGTGGATGCTTTCTGTTGGTATGATGTGGTCATTTTCGAATCTTAAGATGACTGGGTTATGGTCAGAGTTCAGCGTGTTTATGACTTCTGTGCTTGTGCCCAGGTCAATATTTTTTAGTAAGAATATGTCCAGCTTGTCTGGCAGATGGCGTGAGTTGTACGGGAAGTGGGTGGGTTCATCTGGGGCTACCACTTGAACTGCTGGGTGGGTATCCAGGTATCTCAGCAGCTGGTTCCCACTTGTATTTCCAGTGCGGCAACCCCATGCCCTGTGCTTGGCATTCAGGTCCCCCCCTACTATGGTCCTGTTGTTCACATTTAGCAAGCTGTCGAGGTCACTGTGATGGAAGCGTTCGTTTGGAGGGTGGTAGGTTGCCACCAGGACAGTTGGGTGTTGGTTTAACATGATTTCTATTGCAGTTGCCTCTGTGTTGATTAGAGGTGGGATGGTGACTTGTCGGTGGCATATCCGGTGTTTTATGAGGACTCCAGTTCCGCCACCAGGTCTGTTAGGACGGTCAGTCCGGATTAGAATGTAATTTTTGACTCGAAATTGTTCATCAGGGGTTAGATGGGTTTCATTTACTAGTGCTACGTCGATGCCGTAATCTTCTAGAAACATTTCCAGTTCGTGTCGGTCGTGGAATACTCCGTCTGCATTCCAGATGGCGATGGTGATGTGTCGTTTTCTATTCGCCATCGGAAAACAGTGGGAGAATGGTGGTGAAAAACATTGATACCTTCGTGAAGGTGTCTGGAGCTGCTAGGATTTGGCTTATTGCTTTTTTCACTTTCGTGAAGAAGTCGGTGGTTAATAATTTCTGGATAAGGTTTATAACCTTCTTGACGAAGTCCCAGGGCTGGTTTTGGTTTGAACTATGCTCCTGGGTATTTCGGTTTTGTTGGATATGTGGTGATTGGTGCTGTGTTGGAGATGCTGTGATCTCGACAGTTCTGATATCTGATTCTGTGTGGGGTGTTGTGGAAGAGATGGGGGCTTGCAGGAGCTGCTGGGATGCTGTTTGTGGTGGTGGAGTTGTTGTGGTGGTTGGTGCCAGTAGTGGCAGGGGAGGTACTTCTGTGGATGTTGCTGCTGGTGATAGCATGGGTGTGGGGAGAGTTGGTGAGTCTGGATTGTTGGCAGGGTTTGTGGGCAGAGGGGGGGTTTTTGTCCTTTTGGGGGAGGGCCGTGAGACCTGGGTGGCAACTGGTTGGTTTGGTGGGGTGGCTGGGCGTCTTTGCGCTGCTGGTAGACGTTGGGGTCGTGGTTGGGCTTCTGGTTTTGTCGCCTTTGCCGGTTGGGGGTTTGTTTTTACCACCTGGGCTAAGGTGCGGTTATCGTTTCTGTGTTCTTTAGGTGGTCCTGTTGTGCAATCTTGCGGAGGAGGTGGTGAAGTGGTTTGGTTATTAGGGTTTCTTCCCGCGTTTGCGGGTGTTGGTGGCGTGGGGAAGTGCGCTTCCTCCAAGATTGATGGTGGGGGGGGTGGGGGTGGGGCATTTCTGGCTGTGGTCGTGTGTCTCGCTTCCCAGGCCTCGACAAGCTTGATACGTACTGGGCATCCCCCATAGGATGCAGGGTGAGCCCCTCCACAGTTTGCGCAAGTGGCTGGCGTGTCTCTCGATTTTGTGCAGGTGCTCGACAGGTGTGGTCCAGCACACTTCACACACCTTGGGGCCATGTTGCATTGCTGAGCTCCGTGCCTGAAGCGTTGGCAAATGTAGCATTGGGTTGGACCTGCTGGTTTTTTATAAAGCTCTACTGCGATCGTCATGTGCAGCAGTCTTTGCAGCTTGAAAATCTTTCTGGATTCTGCTGTATTCAGTAAGTTTACTTGGAAGTTCCTGGTCTTCCTGCGTGGGGCAGAGATGACTCTACCTTCTGCGTCTATTTCTGTTTGTGGCTGCGCCACCTGGTACACGCCCTGCACCTGAAAGCCGCTTTCTAATAGTGCCTGCTTCACTTCGTCAGGGGTCCAATGTGGGGTTAATCTCTTTATGACCACTTTTAGTGTGTGTTTTGGGTCATCATTATATGTATAGAATTCTATTTGTCTTTTACGGAATTCCTGCTTTAGGAAATAGAAGTCCTCTGAGTTTGTCGCCTGGTAGACAATACTGTCTCCCTTGTATGTTGTGCTGAGGGCCCCTTTTAGCTTGCCTTGTATCTGGCCGATAAAAGTTGTATACCCCTTTGTCTCGAAAACTGTAATGGGGGGTATTTTTCTTCCCCTGGCTTGTGATGCCTTTGGTATTTGGGTAACTTGTGTGTCTTTGTCTTGCGGTGCAGGCTGGGCAGTGACCAACTCTCCTTGTTGTGATGTAGTTGGCTCCTGATTCGCTGCATCGCGCCTGCTCGTTTCTTGTGGGATGGTTTTGTGGTTGCCTTTTTGGGCTGGCTCCGCGATGTTTTTGGTTGTAGGCAGTTGTTGCTCTTGCCTCATAAGTGTCACTCTCTTTCCGTTTCGGAGATGGAGGGGAGAATTTGGTTCAATTCCAGGTATTGAGGAATTAGAGTTGCTGTCAGAGCCAGAAGAGTCGGTGTCTACTATGAGCTTATCTGAGTCAGAGCTGCTGCTCAGTGAGGGTGTATGAATTGGTGAGATTAGTGGGGGATGTGGGGCAGAAGATGATATTGACAGGTTTGCAGGTGGGTCCATTTTGGCCTCCTGATGTTCAAAGTCGTGCGGGCGCTCCATGGAGGGGTAGCCACGATATGAAATGGTTTACTAGTACTTTCCTATATTTCGACAATTTCCGTGCCAATGTATTTTCCCTACACCTGGCAGGCGCGGGATGCCACCACGGGCCTCACAGTCAGTCTGTTTGACTGTGTGGCTCGGCGGGTCCCTGGACTGCAACTTCCCTAACGCCTATGGCACCGAAATTCTCGAAAGATGGTGATTTACGGCCACCTTCTCAGGCGGGATGTTCTTCTTTTCTTCTTCTCCTCGAGCTATGCCATTCGTCCGAACGAGCGCCCAAGTAGTCTAGAGCTCCGTCCCGTGTCGTACGTGTGCAACACGACTTTTGCTTTTCTCGACACGACAATTTGCTTTTTCAGATAGCACACGCCCGACCACGTCCGGAAACCCAGAAAAACAGCGCCGGCGAAACACGCCGCTATGGCGCGAGCACGCAAGGCGACGACCAAGCACACGAGAAGCAAGCAACGAGGCGTGCTCTGGACAAAGGCGGCGAGAGCGCGCGGTGGGAATTTCCAGGGCTGGGAGCACAATAGCGGCGCGGAGCACAGGTAGACGCACGTCCGTCCGCTTCGCAGTCCCACCTCGGAAAGTGGCTGGCACCCGCCGCCTTCGCTTCGCTTCGCTTCTTCCTTACGAGCTGTCCTTTGCTCGCGTAGGAGCAGGGTAAACAATGCTTTGTTGTTCCTGCTATGCCTGTTGTTTTGATTATGGTGCCTGATTTATTGATTCGGCCTATGGGGATACAGTTGCATCCTGCCTGCTGAGGGTTGTTAGTCCCTCAGTAGGTCAGGCCAACGTGTGGTTGGCCTGTGGTGTATGTTGTGGCCCAGGCCCTGTATGAGCCGGTTTTCTGAGTTCTCAGCCTTACTGTAGAACAGTCGTGCCGACTGTCTGAATCGGTCCCGCAGATGCAGGATGCCGGTCTGTTCATGTAGCAGAGTGGAGGAATATCTTCGTGGAAGGCGCAGGGCGAGCTTTAGGGCTCTGTTCTGCACCCTCTGTAGTGTGCCTATATGGGTGTCGGCTGCCATACCCCACACCACGGCTGCGTACTCTAGCACTGGTCTGACCAGCGCTAGGTACAGGGTGATGCCGTGCTGGGGGGCCAGCGTTGACGATGGGTTAAGCAGGGGGTACAGGGTGTGAAGTCGCCCTATAGCCCTGCTCCTAACGTCCTGGACGTGTGGTCTCCAGGTAAGCCTCTGGTCGAGTGTGACCCCGAGGTATTTGCCGGTTTTACTCCACGGCACGGGGCTTCCCGTGATAGTAACCGGCGGCAAATCGGGAGGCAGTAGCCTTCTAGTGAATACTACTGCCTGGCTCTTTGCGGCGTTCTGTTTGAGCCGCCACTTAGTTGACCACGCGCCCAGGGTGTCGCAGCCAATCTGGAGGAGGCGTCGCATTTCCCTCACGTTCATGCTCCGCACGAATAGCGCGGTGTCGTCAGCGTAGAGTGCTAATTTCACCGGCGCCACTCGTGGGGCATCTGCAGTGAAAATGGAGTACAGCAGGGGGCCAAGTACGGACCCCTGTGGCACTCCTGCTCGTATCGGCCTGTGGGTCGAGGTGCCATCATCTAGTCGGACGTGGAAGGTCCGGTCGGCCAGGTAGGAGCTGATGAGGACTCCATGTGATGTCGGTACCCCGTGCACAAAGAGTTTGTACACGAGGCCGTCGTGCCACACGGAGTCGAAGGCTCTGGAGACATCAAGGAATACGGCCCCAAGGTATTCCCTGGTCTCCAGGGCGCGCATGGCTTCTTCCACCAGCCGCAGGAGCTGGTGGGTGGTGGAATGACCGCTCCTGAATCCGAACTGTTCGTCCGGGATGATGCCCTCGACCGTCACATGTCGGAGCAGTCTCTTGGCGTACAGACGCTCGAACACCTTGGAGAGGGACGGGAGGAGGCTGATTGGCCTGTAGTTTTCAGCCTGCCTTGCGTCCTTATTCGCTTTGGGTATGGCTACCACCTCCGCGTGTTTCCACTCAGAGGGGTAGATCCCAGAGCGGAGGACCTGATTGAAGATGCCTGTAAGGAGCTGGTGGGCCCCTTCCGGCAGGTTCTTCAGCAGGTGGTTGTTGACGCCGTCGGCGCCTCCCGCCCTTTTGGTGTTGAGCGTCCGTATCTGTTCTGCCACTTCCTCCTCTGAGATTGGGTCGATCCTGTCCCCTTCATCTCTCGCTGCTAGGAAGATGGGGAGCTCTTCCTCCACTCTGCTAATGTGGGCCACATCGAGATTGTCATCCACTGGGGTGAATGACGACTCGAAGTGGTCGGCCAGTAATCCTGCTTTCCCATCTGGACTACAGACGACCATCTGCCCAGCCTGCAGCGGTGGGACTCGCTGCCGCCGGCGCAGGAATGACTTGACGACTCGCCAAGCACTGCCGTCCTGTGTGTTGAGGGTGGCGACTAGGTCGGCCCAGTCGCGGTTTCTATGTTCCTCAACCGCCGCCTTGATCTCCCTCCTCATCCTGTTTAGGAGGCGTTTGGTGGCAGGTTGTCGCGTAAGTTGCCATTCGCGGAACACTCTGTTCTTCTCCCGTATAGTCTCCCGTATGTGCAACGGGAGGCTACGGGCGAAATCCTTTGGCTGGCGTGGGGGAGGAGGTGATGCTACTTCAGCTGCAAGTAGCAGCTGGCGGTTGAGGTACCGTAGTGCGTTATCTACCCCCACTTCCGTGGGGTCAGGAGCATCCGAGAGAAGTTCCAGGACGTTCTCCTGAAACCTCTCGCTGTCCATACGGTGGTAGTTCCTACGGCGGGGTGGGAGGGTGGCCCCCCTTACGTCGATGTCGTAGACCACTGGTAGGTGGTCTGACGACAGTGCACACCGGGTGGCGGCGGTCATGTGGTTCCCGATACCCTTAATAATGGCGATATCGAGAACATCTGACTGTCCTCGGTGTGGATAGATGGTGTGGTCCTGGGGTCCGAGCGCGATGGCGCCGTTGCGGAGGGCGGCACGGAGGAGTCGACGACCGCTGACGTTGGTGAGACGGGAGTTCCACTCCGTGTGCTTAGCGTTAAAGTCGCCAGCCAGGAAAACCCGTCCCCCAATCGTCAGTAGTGTGTCAAAGTCTGCCTCCAAGAGATTACCCCGTGGCGGCCTGTAGGCGGCCACGAAGGTGATCTGTCCCACCATGGAGGAGACATTGACGCCTGTGGCTTCAAGAGTTGCCAGGGCTGGGAGATGGATCTGGTGGTGTCGGAGGGAGGTCCTGACATAGATGGCAGTACCTCCTCCGGCGGTTGGCCTGTCGTGGCGGTAGCAGGCATAGTTCGCTACCTTTACCTGGACTCCTGGTTTCAGGTGAGTCTCGCACACTAGGCACAGGTCGACTGCCTCGTCCTGTATAAATTGGCGAAACTCACCTTCGCCGCCAGCCGCCGCCGCACCTTTACCAGCTCGCCCTGTTGCGGCCGCCGACCAATGGGGCGCGCGCGCAACCGGCCGCCGCACCCGAGCCCATAAAGCACCCCCACCCCGGCTGCGCCGGCACGCACTCCGCTGCTCGACTCGCTGCCGCTCGCACCGGTCGTTTTCGTTGCCGTTTCGTGTGCACCGTCGCTAGCCCATCGCCATGTCCGGACGCGGAAAGGGAGGCAAAGTCAAGGGCAAGTCAAAGTCCCGCTCAAGCAGGGCTGGGCTCCAGTTCCCGGTCGGCAGAATCCACCGCCTCCTGCGCAAGGGAAACTACGCAGAGCGCGTCGGCGCCGGGGCGCCCGTCTACCTCGCCGCCGTCATGGAGTACCTCGCGGCTGAGGTGCTCGAGCTGGCCGGAAACGCGGCCCGCGACAACAAGAAGACGCGCATCATCCCGCGCCACCTGCAGCTTGCCATCCGCAACGACGAGGAGCTCAACAAGCTCCTGTCGGGCGTCACCATCGCACAGGGTGGTGTCCTGCCCAACATCCAGGCCGTCCTGCTGCCAAAGAAGACCGAGAAGAAGGCCTAAAGGAGGCCAGGCAATCGCAGCGCCGCGTGCTCCCCTGCACGCAACGCGCTTTGCCGGCTCGGCCCACAACAATCGGCCCTTTTCAGGGCCACCACACAAACCTACGTCCAAAGCAAAATTTCAGTCGTCCTCGCCGCACCTTGTTTTGTTTTTTAACTTTGCACTGTCACAGCACAGCCGCCGCCGGCGCACGTCCGCCATCTTGTCGTCCACACAGCCCGTGTGGCCCAACACACACACACACATTTTGCACGGTCGCAGTCGCCTTCCAAACCGACAACGGCAGCAATAATGACCATTGTTAAAGGGAGGCGTGTCGACACACCGCCCTCCACTCCCGCGCGCAACGGCCGTCGACACGAACGAAACAGCTGATCCGGCCGCCTATGCCCACACGCCTTGCCTCGGAAACCCCAACGCCGCCGCAAACAAACACACAGAGCCAAACCACGCAAGCAAATAATCACCGCCTCTCGCACAACAACACACAGCCCGCCATCTCCGTCGCGATCGATACAAAGACACACAAACGAAGCAGCTCCACACACAGCCAGCCACATGACACGTTTCCTTTCCTTCTCCCCTCCCAGTCACATCACGTCGCTCAAACGGAAAGAAAGAAACAAAGACAGAGAGAAACAAACAAACAAACAACACAGCGCACACACGCAGCAACAACACAGACTCTTTCGCACTTTTCAACTTCCGAACAGTGTGGTGGCCCTGAAAAGGGCCGTTTTCTAGTCTCTCCCACCCACAAGCACGGCCGCGGGAAGGCCAGCGCCCGCTGCGACGCAGCCTAACCGCCGAAACCGTACAGGGTGCGCCCCTGCCTCTTCAGGGCGTACACCACGTCCATGGCCGTCACAGTCTTGCGCTTGGCGTGCTCAGTGTACGTCACCGCGTCGCGGATCACGTTCTCCAGGAACACCTTCAGCACCCCGCGGGTCTCCTCGTAGATCAGACCAGAGATGCGCTTCACGCCGCCCCTGCGAGCCAGGCGGCGGATGGCGGGCTTCGTGATGCCCTGGATGTTGTCGCGCAACACCTTGCGGTGCCGCTTGGCGCCACCCTTGCCGAGCCCCTTTCCTCCCTTGCCGCGGCCTGTCATCCTTCCTTCCTCGGGCAAAGCAAAACGTGCACAAACAGCAGCTGCAGCGGCTGGCGAGTCGGCTACGGTCTGCGCCCAGCGCGCCCGCCGCCCCCCTATATAGACTCTGGCCCGCCCTCCCCCCACCACGCGCAACCGAGGGCATATAAGCGCAGCACGGAGGCGCGCGGGCCCGTTGTCAAGGCAGCACCGGACGCCGCGCCGCACCTAACCTCCACGCACGCCGCTCCGCTACCGCTACCGCTACCGCTATGGCCCGCACAAAGCAAACGGCCCGCAAGTCCACCGGCGGAAAGGCGCCGCGCAAACAGCTCGCCACCAAGGCGGCGAGGAAGAGCGCGCCCGCCACCGGAGGCGTCAAGAAGCCCCACCGCTACAGGCCGGGCACCGTCGCCCTGCGAGAAATCAGGCGCTACCAGAAGAGCACAGAGCTGCTCATCCGCAAGCTGCCATTCCAGCGCCTAGTGCGCGAGATCGCCCAGGACTTCAAGACCGACCTGCGCTTCCAGAGCTCCGCAGTCATGGCCCTGCAGGAGGCCAGCGAGGCCTACCTCGTCGGCCTCTTCGAAGACACCAACCTGTGCGCAATCCACGCCAAGCGCGTCACCATCATGCCCAAGGACATCCAGCTCGCGCGCCGCATCCGCGGCGAGCGCGCCTAAACCGCGCCGCGGCACCGCACCGCACAAACAAAAACGGCCCTTTTCAGGGCCACTAACATCTCTCCGTCGCGAGCAAACTTTGTCGGTCGCCTGCCTCTCGCCCCGCAACCCAAAAACAAACACCGCCACTTCCCGTCCGTCCGCCACACCCGCTCACTCTGCCTGCCTGCTAGCAGCGCGCAACAATCACACATCATCCCTCCCCGGCGCTCCAAGCGCACAATACCCAACGGCCGACGTCACACCGCACGGGTGGCTGGCCGGCCGCCGCTTTCGTTTCGAAAACAAAAAAAACCCGCACTCCACTCCGACGGCCAACGGCCAGGCAGGCGCGCTCGCTCGCTCTACACGCCACCGACTCCTTCCACATCTCTCAACGTGCCCCCCGTTGCAAAACATAACACACACAAAGGAACAAAACAAAGACCAGACACGACTCGACAAGACAGACATCCGAGAAGAACGAACGCAGGCAAGCCAACCAACGTATTCAAACAAAACAACGTGACAGAAAACCAACCGTCGGCCGCCGCCACAAACACGGCGACAATCAACCACGACAACAACAACACCGCTTACCGCTACCGCCGCCCACACCCGCCACCGACCCCCGCAATCCAACCACCACGGCACGCAAACAGCATCCCCACGGGCATACAGACAGACACCCACACCAAACGCAACACGACAATCAAAACCTTCCCCGACGTGCTTTGATGGCCCTGAGAAGGGCCGTTTTGGGCCGCGCGTCTCTTGCGCGCCACTAGACGACGACGGGGGGTGGGGACGACGGAGTCAAGCGCCAAACCCTTCCTTTCCCATCTCTTTCTCCTCTACTCTACTTCTTCTTCTTGGGCGAAGCCTTCGCCTTAGACGGCGTCGTCGCCTTCTTCGGGCGCGGCGCCTTCGGCTTCTTCGTCGGAACCTTGGCGGCCTTCTTCGCCTTCGACGGCGACTTGGCCTTGGCCGGCTTGGCCGCAGCCGCCTTCTTCGCACCCGCGGGAGCGGCCGACGCCGCAGACGCCTTCTTGGCGGCGCCCGCCTTCCGACCGGTCGCCGCCTTCACGCCACCAGCCTTCTTTGCGCCGGCCGCACGGGCGCCCTTCTTCTCCTTGCTGGCCGGAGCGGCGCGCTTCTTCTTGGCACCGCCAGCACGAGCCTTGCCGCCCTCGGCCGCCCCCCCGCCGCCGGCGCCGGCAAGCTTGAACGAGCCGGACGCGCCCTTCCCCTTCGTCTGCACCAGCTCGCCCGCCACGACGGCCGACTTGAGGTACTTCTTGATAAACGGCGCCAGCTTCTCCGCGTCCAGCTTGTAGTGCGCGGCTATGTACTTCTTGATCGCCTGCAGCGACGACCCGCCGCGCTCCTTCAGACTCTTGATGGCGGCCGTCACCATCTCAGAGGTGCGCGGGTGCGCAGGCTTGGCGCGCGGCTTCTTCGCAGACGACGCAGACTTGGCCTTCTTCGTAGTGCCGGTGGCGGCGGGTGCCGCAGCAGTCTCGTTCGTAGCCGCCTGATCTGCCATTTCGACGACGCGCGTAACACACAGCGAGAGCGAGCGGGACGGCAGGCACGCAAGCACAGCACAGCAGCAGAGCAGAGAATCACAAGGCCCAGCCAGTGTCGCGGGCGGGCGCGGACGGCCGAGAGAGCGGCCGCCACTCTGCGCGCCGCCGCGCCGCGCCTCCCGCGCTTGCTACCGCCCAACGTCCGACAGCCTGTGCGGAGCAGCCCCAAACCTGCGCCACAACCGCCCGCGCCTTTCAAACCACCGAGGATGGGGCTACACACAGCCACACCACAGTCGCCAACCAGTCGCCACGGCAGCGCCGCAAACCACGGCCAAACTGCAGCTACCGCGCGCTACAGCCTGGGTCGGCCCGCCGAGAATCGCCGCCCCCGCCCAAATGCCGCCCCCACAGCCCCAGCCGACGACCCGCCACAATGGCCAAACCTTCGGCAAAACTCCCACACCGTCGCCGCGGCAGCCCGGCCAGCGCGGCCGGCGCCACAGCCACACAAGCCGAGGCGTGCGGCGATGACGGCCGTGCAAACGCGCCTCCGCCGCCCCATCGCCTTCCGTCGCCCTCCCGCCGTTTCCCGATCGGCCCGCAGCCGTCGGGCCACATCGCGCGCCGTCCTCCTCCTCTCGCCCGCCAACATTCACAGCCGTTTCTCAACAATTGCCCGCCGCAAACGGACGCCGCCTGCGCAACAGGCGCCGCCGCCCCTCGCCGCTTCCGACCCAACCCCTCGACCGAGGCAAACCGCAATCCGAATCTACAGACCAACCCAATCTGCCGTCAAGCACACACGCCAGCCGACCTTACACGTTACGCGTTACACATTACGTTTACACGTCTAGGTTAGGTTAGGTTAGGTGGGCGTGGGTTAGGTTAAGGGGACTTGGGTTAGGTTAAGCGTCAAACTTAGGTTAAGCATTCAAACACGTCAGGCGTCAGAGGCTAGGTTAGGTTAGGTTACACGTTAGGTTAAGGGGTCAGTGCTAGGTTAAGAAGCGTCAAACGTAGGTTAAAAAAGCGTTCAAACGTGAGGCGTGAGCCGGACAGCTTACCGTACGTAGACGTTAGGGGCTCACAGGCTGAGCTCACCTCGCCACACCACAGGTTAGGTTCGGTTCGGTTCGCTCGGCTCAGCGTAAAGCGCCGAGGTCAGGGTTACGTTCGTTCACCTTCGGGCGCCACACTTTCGGTTGAAAGGTCGCGACGGGACGACGTCGGCAGGCACGCCGCAAACGAACAAAAAACGTACAGACGACGTCGAAAACCGCCGACAGACGGGGGAGCAGCACGACCACGACCAGATACCGAGCGCGAACGAGACACACGCGAACCACCCCCACCGGCCAAACGGCACCACACAACAACCCAGAGCACCACGTGTCGACACCAGAAGCAACCCGCCGCTCACGCGACATGGCTGGCACCGAAGGGCAACCGCCCGCAACTGCGCTTTCCGCGCCGGCCCGGATGCACGTCGTGCTACAACAACACCACTACCGTACACAGCCGCTGTTCACAACACCACTATCAATGGCGCGCCCGCGGCTCGCCGCCGTCGCAGTCGCAGCCGCAGCCCCAACGCCAGCACTTTTGCACCACCATTCACACGCACCGCAACACAGCTCGCCGACACAGCCGAACAAAACAAACACCACACAACAACAGCAACAACGCCGCCGCCTCTACTTGTGCCGGCGACCCACCCCGCCGATGGCGCACCTTTCGCCAGCCGGCAATCGACACACACGCACCCACCCCCCGGGGCCCAGTGCAAAAAAAAAACCACACAAAAACAAAACAAAAACAAAACAACACAAACGACACGGGAAGCGCACACCGCCACTTCGCGCGCACGCCACCAACCAGTCGTCGTCTCAAAATAACAAACACAAACAAAATAAACTAACAACTAGGGCAACACAAAACAAAAACGCCTCGCACGAACCGCCCACAAAAAGGACAAGCACACGCACAGCCTCTGCTGACGACCACGACGCAGCGGCACGCTGCTCCTGTCCCGCGCCCCGCGCCCCACTCGATTCACAACTCACGCGACACCGTCAACGACGGGCTCGCTTCCCGCAACCTACCACCTTTCCGCCACGACGCACAGCCCCAGCCCCAGCCCCACCCGACGACTGCACTTTCACCACCGCCTCCCCCTTCCCCCCCAAAACACACACACACACACACACACACACACACACACACACAGCCAGCCAAAAACGCACTCGCGACCCACACATGCACGTGCATCGGCACACGCCAACCAGTCAACGTCGACAACCACACGCAAGGCTCGAAACGAAAACGAAACCGGCGTCCTTCCACGTTGCCATCAAGCTACGCGACACAAGACACAAGGAACCAACACAACAGCCGGCCCCACTAATTCCCACTCTCACGCCGCAAAAAGCACACCGAAACCGCCAAACACGCACGCACATTCCCCTTCGCACTGACACCACCGACCGGCTCGCTACCACACACCTCTCGGCAGCCGTTTCACGCCAATTCGCCACACCGCCCACACAGTCGACAAGCGCCCGCCCTGTACGGCACACGCAACGACGCAGCGCAGCAAAGGGCGCCCGCAACACATACCTCTCCGCCGCCCGACGCGCCAACCGCCACACCACACCGCCGGCCACTCGCAAATTGTGCACTGCCACCAGCCACACGTCCAACACGCCGCGCCGCCTCCGGCCACCCGCCAGGGGGCGCTCACGTCCGCGACAACAGCGCGGCCCGCCGGGCCGGGCCGAACCGAACCGAGCCGCCGCTGCTCTGCACTCGGCACGGCCACACCCTGCTGCAGACCGGGCTCGTCCCTCTGTACGCGTCTGCCTGCGCATCAACACAACACGACCTTTTTTGTTTTTTCTTCTCTCTACCGCCATCCCTTCTTCTCGCGTTTTACTCGTTGTTGCAGCAGCGGCGCACACCTACACATCCACAGCCCCAGCCGAGCCGGCCTCACCTCAGGGCCCGCCGCCAGCGTCTCCTCCTCGGGCACAGGTGCGGTGCTGTGGCCGCCCATCCAACCGCATTGCTGGCCGTCCAGCCACCAGGCGTTCCCACTGCCGCGAGCCACGCCGCGCACCGACCCTGCTGCAGAACACGAAGCATAGCCAGAGACCGACCGATACACAAAGCAAGCCGTCGCCTCGCCTCTTGTCCTTCCTGCCTTCCTTCCGCCCCCGCCCTTCTCACACCACCGCCTCTCCACTTTCGCCCCCCCCTCCTTTTTTTTTTTTTTTTTTTGTTTTCTTCTTTCTTTCTTTCTTTCTTTCTTTCTTTCTTTCTTTCTTTCTTTCTTTCTTTGGCCCTCTCTCCTTCCCGCCATGGCGGTTACGGCACCGCCTGCAGCGGCAGATTTTTTGCGCCCACACGCCTACTCCTACCACCATTAAACCTTGCCCTGCCCTGCCCTGCCCTGCCCTGCCCATCAACGTCGCAGTCGAACCGACGCTTGCCAACACACTGCCCACGTTCCTTTCTCTTTTCGGCCTACGCCCATTACGCGCCGCCGCCACAGCACCTTCCCTTCCCACAACACACCGACGTCATCACACGCACCCAAAACAGGGGCCACGACCGTGTTCCTCGCCCACTCCCATCCCGCACGGTACGCACATTCCCAACTACTACCGCGCACCCTCCCTTTCCAATCTGTGTGTCTCTGTGTCTGTGTCCTGTCCGCGCGTGACGCCTCTCAACATCCGCCGTCCCCCGTCCCGTTTTCGCCCCCATGCCGTCGTCGCGCCGCCTCCGCCCCTGTCCGCCCCGCACCACACCATACACCGCTGCTTGTCCCGGCCGTTGCCACCAAAGGCGCCGACCGCAAACGCGCCACGCCGCAGCCCCCGTGCGTCTCGCGCTCGCTTGCATCTCCGTGCCGACGCTGCCTCTCTTCCCGCTCGCACTCGACCTCGACAACACAGTCTTTGGCTCCGCCACTGCGTGTTCCGGTGGTACGCACGCTGCAACACGTATGTATTCATTACCAGAGCGATGGCGAGGCATGACAGCATCTCTGTCTGACCAGAGAGTTCTTTATCGCTGCTAGTCGGCGCTTGGACCGCGCCAGACGACAGTAGTGGCACGCACCGGGTCGCCAGGAACAGTTGTTATATATATATATTGTAGCGCGAGTCGGGAGAGGTAGTAGTCGGTCGACAGTAGTAGCGGGTGGACGGTTGTACTGAGCGGGCGTCGGCGGCGTGCTCTGCTCGTCTCGCGACTCTGGTCACGGTTCGGGACGATGTATAGTCTATTGTGTTATAATCAAACGGTGGTGTGACGCTGCATTGCGCAAATCTGATAACGTATGTTCATTGTACTTATTTTGTTCAACAACAAAAGCCCCACTATTACTTTTTTTCTAAAGTAACTTTTGTCTCTTAACGAAAAACATTCACTTTTTAAAGACTACTTCCTATGGCATTTCCCTCCAAGGGGTGCAATTAATTACCAGCCAGCACTCATTCATTGCACACAGCTGTGTAAGGGGTATCTACAATTGAGGAGCGGATATAAATGCAATTTTTTGTTTTTTTTTTTTTTTTTGTGTGTGTGTTGTAACCTCCCAGCAAAATTTAAAATAATGGACAATGTTATTTACGGATGCTAATGGACATTGCGCTAATTGTAACCTCGCCCACAATGAGAGGTATTGAAAATGGCAACACAAATGTGAAATTCGCAATCTGACTCAAATATAAAGTCTTCACACAACATTTAAAAAAGTCCGTTCAGTGACAAGAAACTTCAATTAAACCGAAATATCGGTCTTTGGCCCTGTGCAAAACAATCAGAATTAAAGTCTTACCTCCGAATAAATGGATGTCACATTTCTGCTCTGGTTGTTGCGCAGCGCTTGGAGGAACTGCATTGCAAATAATAATATTCTCTTTTTTTGTGATTTTAGTGACATTTTTCTTCAAAGAAGTGGAATGAAATGTGAAGTGCAACGAACTCTTTAGTTCAATAAACAATTAAATGTTTGAAAAATGCTTTTGAAATAAAAATTATTATTGGGGAACTTGTTGGAGAATAATTACAATAAATACAATTTTTCATTATCTAATGATTATATTAATTAACAGTATACCTTATTCACCATCTTGACCAGTGTTGCCGACCGCCTACATCACACAACCGCACTCGGCTGCTACTACTGACCGACCGCTCTGCATGACGACTATTGGCGTACTGCACGCGACGACTACTGACAGAGTACAGCCCTCAACTACACAGAGCTACGGACTCGCAACGACTACTGACTGACTGACTGACTGACTGACTGAGAACCGCTCGCAACACTCGCGCAGTCCAGCGCAAACTCTCTGGTCACAGATGCTACAATGTCTCGCCATCGCTACTATGTTACATACGTGTTTCAGTGTCTTTTTCATTGGGGTAACGATCTTTGGCTCTTTTTATTCTGAATACAGGGCCAAAGGTCAACGCTGCTGCCCTTATACAATTTATCAGGTTTCATTATGTCTGTTGCAATGTTACATACGGTTCACTCTTTCATTAATATTATCGTTGGGTTTGTTTTGTAGGGACGTTAACATTCTGGCACATTTTTATTATCATCGGACTCTCTGCTATTTGTGCAGGGAGGTTATACCTGGGTCCATTTCCATTTCCATTTACATTTTAATATTGATAGACTTTTTGTTTTCTTGTTGTTTTTCCTTCTTTTTTTTTTGTTGTTTTTTTTTTGTTTTGTTTTTCCCGCTCTCACCACCACCGCCGCATCACGCCTTCCGTTTTCTTGGTTTCTTTTCTGTTCTTCAACTGCTTCAACATCACCGCGCCCCATTTCCACACCACAGCCATCAGCCTCCAAGACGGGCGGGCGCAGTGTGCCATTTCCGGCGCACAAGCACACCCGTACGGTACTCTCCTCGCCCCCACGCCACCAACAACACAGCGACCACGCGGCTTTCAGGCACGGCACGGCACCGGCGAAATGCGCCGCCCCCGCCCCTCCGCGCATCCGTCCGTCTCGCCACGTTCACTGACAGCCGCGTCTGCGGCTACACCACGACAACCACAACACAACACCGCTCCCCTCCCTGGCAACTCACATTGTTTTTCTCCTCCTCTTTTGCACAAACCACAACGCCGAGCACAGGCGCAAGCCACCCACACCGCGCCCCTCCCCGTCCCGTCTTTGGCCGCCGCTCCTCGTTTCCTCGTTTGCCCCCTCCCATCTCCCGAAATGCCATGCCAGCAGCGTTACGCATGCCCCTCCCCTGTCCACACAACACTACCGCCTAACGAACAGCCTTCCGGGCCACATGCAGGGCACGCCCACCTCCAAACACTGCCAATTCACGGACGCACGCACACACACACACACACACACACACACACGCACGCACACACACTCACTTTCTCGACACCTTTCTGTACGGAGGGTGCGTCATCTCGACCGTGACAGAGTGACGGCAACTATCGACGATCCATTTCCCCCCACTGGTAAAACATGTCCACTAACACCTACATACATCATTCAAGTACACAGACAATAGCATACACACAATGGGAGGGCACACGAACATGGACGGCACGGCACTGTCATACACTCTTCCTCAGAACCATATCAACAAACGTTACGTACATCCGGGAAAGCGAAAGCGAAAGCAAAAGCAAAGGGCAAAGCCCAATGCAGCCGTCAAAGGTAACGTTCACCACGGCAGACACTTGCAGCCGCGCCGCCGTTAAACGCATTTCAGTGCGGCTCCAATACGCCTCCGACACGGGAACGTTCCGTTGCTCTACGAATGCGTTTCTCCCCTTTTTCCCTTCCTCTCTCTTTTGCCCCCCCTCCTTGCACTCTTGCCTCATTCCTCACGTTCTGCCCAGACATTCGACCGATCAAAGTCAACCTTTCGTTACCGTTCTCAGCGCGACGGTGTACAACAGTATGACGGGTGTGCCCACGACTTCGGTTCAGTTGCGTGACGCCGGTCTATCGCGCCGATCGACAGTTACTCAGGGGGCGACGGATCGGACCACGTCACCGACACACAAAACACTTTCAAACAAACAAATACATACCGGATGGACACAGACAAACACGTGTACAGACATTCGCCAAACAAACGACCGCCGCCGCCGCCGCCGTCGTCGCGCTTACTGTACTGCACTGGACACGCGTGCATCTTGAATGACGACATCGGTGTGCGTGCGTCGTACGCAATCAGTCAGACACGGCTATCAAACATCAGAGTCGAATGGTACATCATCGTGCGTGTCGCCGTACACGTACAGTACAATACAACAACAATGCGTCTTAATGGCACGTTCATTTCAACGTCACTCACACACCTCCACGCTGCAGTTACGTCGCACCATTGTCGAACTCGGCGTACAGCAAAGGGAATAGTGGGCGGCAAAAAAAAAAAAAAAACCAAACAAAAACATTTCACATTTCACCCTCGCCATGTATGATGTGCAAAAAAAAAAAACAAACCCGCAAACGGCCGTCGTTACGGTGACACAAAAGTCGCCGATCGCACTGTCCCCCCTCGCAGACGGGTAACACACACACACACACACACACACACACACCAACAACACCAATGGGTCAAAAACCACGCCAACGAGGCGTGCCACCATTCCACGCCACGGCGACCAACCTCGTGGCCGTACCCCGCGCAACACGCTTTGACGCGCCCCCCCCACCCACAAAAAAAAAAGGAAACACATACATCACAGCCGTCCACACAAACAACAACAACAACAATTCCGCCCTTCCCGCAAAAGGCACGTTGGTGGCCCTGAAAAGGGCCGTTTTGCCGCTCTCGCAACGGAGGAGCCTTCTCCATCCTTCCTTCCTTCCTTCCATTCCAGAGCCACCTCCTTACTTGGAGCTCGTGTACTTGGTCACCGCCTTCGTGCCCTCGCTCACGGCGTGCTTGGCCAGCTCGCCAGGCAGCAACAGCCGCACAGCGGTCTGGATCTCGCGGGACGTGATGGTCGAGCGCTTGTTGTAGTGCGCCAGGCGAGAAGCCTCGGCCGCAATGCGCTCGAAAATGTCGTTCACGAAGCTGTTCATGATGCTCATCGCCTTCGACGAGATGCCCGTGTCAGGGTGCACCTGCTTCAGCACCTTGTAGATGTAGATGGCATAGCTCTCCTTCCTCTTGCGCTTCTTCTTCTTGTCGCCCTTCGAAATGTTCTTCTGCGCCTTGCCAGCCTTCTTGGCGGCCTTCCCGCTAGTCTTGGGCGGCATCTCGAACCAACGTACGGCAGCAGCAACACCAGTAGCAAGCGCTCCGCTCTAGTCAGCGTCTCCCCACACAGTGGCACCCGCCGCCAGCCGCCGCCGCACCTTTACCAGCTCGCCCTGTTGCGGCCGCCGACCAATGGGGCGCGCGCGCAACCGGCCGCCGCACCCGAGCCCATAAAGCACCCCCACCCCTACTGAACCGCCTACAAAGAGAGCTCAAGGTCGCACTCACTGAGCACCGCAACCAGCAATGGTCGGCGCGACTTTCGGCCCTCCGCGTGGACGACAATAGCCTCTGGCAGGCGACCAAGCAGATCACCAAAAGACGCGCCAGACTGCCACCTCTGCACGGCGAGCGCGGACTTGTCTTTAGCACCGCAGATAAGGCAAATGCCCTGGCAGATGCCTTTGAAAAACAGTTCCGCCCCGCAGAGGCGCAGGACAGGGACCATGAAGCCGTTGTTCGACGTCAGCTCGCCACATTCCTCGCGGCGGACGACGCCGATGACGACGACGAAAACACACCGCTCTTCACACCCGACGACGTGAACAGAGTAATCAGGTCCCTACCCAACAAAAGAGCCCCTGGCCACGACCAGCTCAACAACGTAGTAGTGAAACACCTCCCACCCCCTGCCGTAGCCCACATCGCAAATATCTTTAATGAGATCACGCGTTCCCGCAAGTTTCCAAGGTGCTGGAAACACGCAGAAGTCGTCGCGATCGCGAAACCCGGTAAAGACCCGGTTATCCCGCAGAACCACCGACCTATCAGCCTTTTGCCAACCCTTAGCAAAATCTACGAACGCCTGCTACTTATTCCCATTCTCGACCACGTCAGAATACAACAAATCCTGCCTGACTTTCAGTTCGGTTTCAGGCAGGAACACTCCGCGCCCCAGCAACTAATGAGGGTCGTTGAAGCAGCTACTGAAAGCTTCAATCGCAAAAGTTACTGCGGGGTAGTGCTACTTGACGTAGCCGCTGCCTTTGACTCTGTCTGGCACACCGGGCTTCTCTACAAGCTATACTCCCAAGGCTTCCCAGGTCCGATAGTGAAGCTACTCGCGAGCTATCTCTCCCAAAGGACTTTCTCCGTTAGGATCGAGTCGTCGCTTTCAACAAAACGGCGCATCAGGGCGGGCGTGCCCCAGGGGTCGGTACTGGGCCCGGTACTGTACAACCTGTACACTGCCGACCTCCCGACCGTACCGCTGGTGCACACTGCCCAGTACGCCGACGACACAGCGTTCTTCACGCGTAACCCGAACAGAGACAGGGTTACGCGAAGATTGCAAACAGCGCTGGACGAGACCGGCCGCTGGGCTAAAAAGTGGCGCATCACCCTCAACGAACAGAAAACCCAAGCCATCATGATCACCCGCAAACTGGGCAAGCGGGCTCCCGCCCGTCAGCCGCTACTGCTTAAGCTGAACGGCCAAGAACTCCCATGGCGACGAACCGCCAGGTACCTTGGAGTCACCCTCGACACCAGGCTCACCTGGAGGGCTCACATCGAGGACTTGCGCCGCAAAGCTAGTGGTAGGATGCAAATGTTGTATCCTATCCTAAACACCCAAAGCACCCTAGCGGCTGACATAGGAGTCAGAACCTACTGCTCACTGATACGTCCACTAATGGAGTACGCTTGCCCTGTCTGGGGATACGCGGCGCACTGGCACCTCCGCAAACTTCAGTCAGTACAAAACCGCGCGCTCAAAAGGGCGCTACACCTTCCCTTCCGCTTCCCCACTGCTGACCTACATGAAGCGGCTGGAATACAAACGCTCCACGAGCGCTTCATAGAACTGGCCGAAAGTTTTTACGAAAACACGGCCAGATCTGACAACAGACTAATAAAATACTTGGGACAGTACGACACAACACTGGACAGACACAGACGACCAAAAAGCATGCTAACTAACACAGCCTAAAAGGCAGCACAGCAACACCAAAAACACTGCACCATAACATGACATACATGACAGCAAAGACAAACCACACACAAAGCATAGAGGAGGAAATGTCCCAGAGGACAACACCCTCCACCACACATGCTCTCCTCGAAAGAGAGGATAGCACAAATGCAGTAGTCGGCTGCGCCGGCGACTCGCCGAGCGGCAGTCGAACGTTGAGCTAGTCTCCGTGCGTCTGTTACGCAAAGCCATAGGCCCCCGCTTGCACGGGTGACAATCCAGGTGCTTCTTCGGCTTCGCTTTTATTAAAGCGTTGACGGGTGCACACGTCGAAGCGCAGCACGGTCAGGCTGCACGATGAGCAAATTGTCGTGTGCGGTTTCAATCTGCGGTGACGATTCGGGGTCCCAGCAGCTCGCTGCTGGCGGCGTCAATGTCGTCTCCTCGATGTCGCGGGCCGCTTTTCCGGGCGGTTCGGGTACTTCTGCTGCCGCAGAGCCATGCTCTGCTCCCCCGAGTGTTAGGGACTCTGCAGGTCAGGGCCTGGTCACTGGCCAGTGTCCCGCGCCTGCCAGTTTGTTAGGGCCAAGCACAGCCGCCGGAAACCTAACGGTGTCGGCAACGAAGGCGGCGTCTGGCATACCCAAGGCAGCCCTCGACTTTGCTTCCACTTCCGCCCCCAACGAGATCAATAGGGCGCCTAACGCCGTCAAACAACAAACCAGCACTACGTCCTTCATTGTCAGTATGAGCAGCGCCACTAATTCCCCCAATTCAGATGTTGACAGATTACTACTAGAAAACGCACAGAACAACCTCCTCCCTTATCTTGCGTCCCGCAGGCGTGAAAAAGGGAATCGTCTCCCAGTAAAAATTCTTCCGAAACCCTCCTCCAAAGCCCAACCCAAACCAACCCGGAAAACCACCCCCAACCTCAAATCCACCCTCCCACCTTCCCCTAAAGTTAAACTTTCCAGGACCCAGAAAAAGAACCGAGGCAGGCGTAAAAACCTCGTAAAGCGACTCAAAGCTTCCAGCCAATCTCCGGAAGCTGAGAACAAACAAAAGGAACACGATTCCGAATCAGATAACCCTCTGGTTATCGATGAGTCCAGGCAGGAGGAGCAGGAAAACGAGATCAGGGAAACCGCTACTAGCGGCGAAGGTGACGGCTTTCAACTAGCCAGAAAAACCATCCGCCAACCCACACCCCCGCCGGCCACGGAGGCGGCACCAACATCTAACCGTTTTTCCGCCATAGACGACGAACCCGCGACCATTGATGCGCCACCCCAACAACCAGTGGGCTCGCAGAAACGAGCATACCTCCCCCCAATCGTCGCTGAACTTGATAGGGACTACAAAGAGCTTTATGATCTAGTGAAGAGCTCAGTAGGTGATAGATTCAAAGCCAAACCGGCAGGGGGCGACAAAATAAAGCTCACCCTCCACTCCATGGACGAATACATGGCGGTAAAACAACTCCTGAGTGATAAGAAAATACCGCACTATACTTTCCCGACTGAACGGATCAGGAACTTAAATATAGTAATACGCGACCTACCGCGCAAACTGTCGCCCACAGCAATAAAAGAAGACCTGATCCGTCAAAATTTCGATGTTAAGACGGTCACACAAATGAAACCACCTGGTTCTAACACCAAGTGGCCCCTATACCTCGCCGTAATGCCAGACACACCGATAAACAAAAAGCCTATGAGGAGTGTCCTGCAAATACCTGTAACGACCGAGCTACTGAAAAAGAAAAATCGGTCACAACAATGTTTTAGGTGTCAGGGACTGGGACATGTGGCCTCACACTGCGACATGCCTGTACGTTGCAGGAAGTGTGCGGAGGGACATGACTCCAGGACCTGTCAAATAAAAATAGACGACCCTAGAATAAAGTGTGCGCTATGCGGCGAAGGGCACACCGCCAGCTACCTGGGATGCAGGGTTCATAAGAACTACGCCCAACGCTACCGTGGCACGAATGCACCTCCAAACAAACCACAAGCTAAACCCCCAAACCGACCTGAAATCACAAGACGAGATAGGCCGGCCTACAGAAGCAAATCCCGGGAGGTGACGGCCGCCGCGACGTTCGCAAACATCGCGGCCGACACTGAGGCGCGCAGTAGTGCCCCTCTGGCGGCCGCGGTGGGACCGGAATCTTGCGGCCGTCGCTCCCCGGAAACAACCCAGGACACTCCTCCCCCTGACCAGATCCCTAACGACGGAGAATGCCCTAGGGAAGTCCTAACCCCTGCCCCAAAGACCAGTTTGCGGCGGGTGGAGGGCGCGGGCTGTCAGACCGATGGCAGACATCCTGTCACCCAAAGTCTGAGCGAAGCTGCCCCCTCGCCTGCCACAGACGATCCTGTGCTGGGAGTCATGTCCCAAACTCTGAATCTTCTCGCACAGATGATGCGGGAAATTCAGCAGCAAAATGCGCAGATCCTCGCCGCCCTACAAGCAGCAGTTAAGCAGTCGCATCCCTCAGCGACTTCCCAAGTAACAACAACAGCCAAACATGGATAGACGCCCCCATATTCAAGGTCTGAAAATGTGCGTCTTTAACGCAGACGGCATCTTCAACCAAGTCATGGAGTTCCGAGAGCTCATGAAGGAGCTTAACATCGACGTTTGCATGATGTCCGAAACACACCTAAAACCGGGAGTAAAAGCGGCAGTCCCAAACTATAACAGTTACAGACGTGACAGGCCAACCGCAGGAGGCGGGGTGGCCATATACGTAAAGAGAGGGATCCCCCACCACCAGATATTCCCCCCAGCTACCCGCTCGTTAGAAACGGTAGCTGTGGAAATAGCCACAGTTACAGGCCCCCTCACAGTCGTTGCAGCTTACCGCCAACCGACCCCAACTTTAGATGAGGACGACATTCCCGCACTTGCACAAATCAGAGGCAAGCTCCTAATAGGAGGAGACCTCAATGCAAAACATGCAGACTGGCATTCTAGAGTCACGACCAGAGCCGGTCGTCAGCTGCAACGACTCTCGCGAGACCACCAGTTCGACGTCTGGGGCCCAGAAGAGCCGACACACTTCCCTAAAAACGGAGGCCGGCCAGACGTCCTCGACATAGCTCTCACAAGGAGAATAACAGGCTTTGTGACTGCGAGAACAATAAATAGAATGTCCTCCGATCACAACCCAGTTATAATCGAGGTCGACGTGGGAGAAAGGGTAGCTCTCCCACAACACCAGGTGTCGTATAAGCACACGAACTGGGAGCACTTTCAGGTAAATGTCGCTTCTGAAATAGCTCGCGCCCCGCCTCCAACTGCAGATACTGCAGAACAGGCGCTTAAAGACCTTACCAACACGATCCTGCAGGCTGCTGAGGAGGCCACACCCCGGCAGCGGGAAGGCCCTCCTCCTCAAATACAACTCCCGGAGCACCTGCTTGCGCAAATTAGGCACAAAAACAGGGTCGCAAAAGAATGGAAAATAACAAGAAATCCGGCAACTAGGAGGCTGCTCAACCGTCTACAGAGAGAGTTGAAAGTAGCACTCAATGAGCACCGCAACCAGCAATGGTCTGCCCGCCTATCAGCCCTCAAAGTAGACGACAACAGCCTATGGCAAGCTACCAAGCAATTCACACGTACACGCGCGCGTATGCCACCTCTGCACGGCGAGCGTGGAAGCCTTGTCTTCAGCCCTGTCGACAAGGCCAACGCGCTCGCCGACTCGTTCGAACAACAGTTTCAACCAACAGAGGCGCAGGACGAGGACCACGAAATCATAGTCCGTCAGCAGCTTGCAGTATTCCTTGCAGCTGAAGACGACGAGAATGAACACACTCCACTTTTCGCCCCAGAAGACGTGGCAAAAGTCATTAGGTCCCTGCCCAACAAAAAGGCCCCAGGCCACGACCGGCTCACATACCAGTTAGTTAAGAACCTCCCGCCACTGGCAATCACACACATCGCGAACGTCTTCAACGAGATTACTCGATCCCGCGAGTTTCCAGCGTGCTGGAAACACGCGGAGGTGGTCGCGATAGCTAAACCCGGTAAGGACCCATTATTCCCACAGCACTACAGACCGATTAGTCTTCTGCCCACTCTCAGTAAAATCTACGAGCGCCTCCTAATCACACCTATTGAGCAACACATCTCCAGAGAGCAAGTTCTGCCTGATTTCCAGTTTGGATTCAGGCAGAAACACTCCGCCCCCCAACAGATCATGAGAGTTGTTGAAGCAGCCACCGAGGCCTTCAACCGCAGAAGCTACTGTGGGATAGTGCTACTTGATGTAGCCAAGGCCTTCGATTCCGTATGGCACAATGGGTTATTGTACAAACTATACACACAAGGCTTCCCCGGGACGATAGTAAAGCTACTGAAAAGCTATCTCTCGAATAGGACATTTTCCGTCAGGGTTGACAACTCCCTGTCAACAAAAAGACGCATACGTGCAGGGGTGCCCCAGGGATCGGTGCTAGGGCCTGTCCTGTACAGCCTGTACACGGCAGACACACCCACCTCACCCCTGGTGCACACTGCACAATATGCAGATGATACAGCATTTTTCACCCGCAACCCAAACAGGGATCTGGTCACAAGACGCCTCCAAAGAGTTCTCAACGCCACAGAGGAATGGTCCAAAAGGTGGCGAATCACAATTAACAGCGGGAAAACCCAGGCAATTGTGATTACGCGCCGATTAGGACCGCGAGGACCACGCAGGCGACCACCCTTAAATCTAAGATTAAACGGCCAAGAACTGCCTTGGCGAAACACCGCAAAGTATCTAGGGGTGACCCTAGATAAGAGGCTGACATGGCAGGCGCACATCAACGACCTGCGCCGCCGAGCCAGCGCTCGCTTGAGCGTACTATACCCGGTCCTTAATACTGGTAGTGGGCTCACAGCAGACCTAGGAGTACGCATCTACTGCACCCTCATACGCCCCATAATGGAATACGCGTGCCCAGTATGGGGCTATGCGGCCAAGACGCACGTACTCAAACTCCAAAGGGTACAAAATAGGGCCCTCAAACGAGCCTTACACCTCCCCTCCCGATTCCCCACAGACGACCTTCACGCGTCTGCGGACGTAGTACGACTTCAACAACGTTTTGTTGACCTAGCTAAAGCATTCTACGAAACAGCTAGCAGGTCAACAAACCCCCTCATTAACTCACTGGGTCAATACGACCCCACCATCAAGCGCCATAAAACACCCAGGTCAATATTCTTTGACTGAACACACAATCGCCCTCCATCACATCACCCTCTCTCACCCCCATCAATTCACCATCATCATCATCACCCACAAATCGCCACAGATCAGGCAGCACAAGTTAAAGTAACAAACATGCACATAACCATACAAGACATACCACAAAAGTAAAGACACAACAATACAACCACACATTTCCCAATTGAAGTAAATGTCCGAGGACAAAAACTTCACCTCTAGTCACCCTCAAAGTCAGGGTACAAAATGTGCGAGCGGCGGCTGCGCCGGCACGCCAGAGACCGCGCTGAGCCGCCGTAGCGAGAGGACGCTCTGGCTCACCGCTCCGCTTTGTCTCGCTGGCGCCTTTGTTCCCGCGCGTCTTTGTTCGCGCGCCTTTCTCAAGGCACGTGGTCACTGGCGAGTGTGTAACGGAGGCTTCAGCGACTCTTCACTGCTGACTACTCGCTTGCGAGTGCGTCAGCGGCGAAATTGTCGTGTACTCCACGCTTTCGGCTGCGAATCAAATCGATTCAGGAATCGATTTGTGCCGCGCCTAGGGACCGTTAGGGCACGCCGTGAGTCAGGACCCCCTTCGCGTGGGACCAGTCCGCGCTCACTCGCTTAGTACATACCCGTAAGAGCTCCTGTCTTCCTCATGGAAGACAATAACATCGCTGCGAACGTCGCGGCGGTGGTCGCCGAGTCAGAGCACGCTCTGGCGGCGGCCTCTAATGCCCCGACCCCCGCGGCCGCTCCTTCAGGTTATCGACCACTGACAGCAGTCGAGCTGTTCGTGGTATTAAACCGCAGGGCCAACCCCAAAGACGCCTCAGAACGCGAGGCCGCGGAGAAAGCCTACAAAAGGTTCATACAGTATGATCTCGCCGCTGCACTGCCAGGCGCAGCCAATGAAGAGGTCATGGTACCGCCGGGAGCCCCGCCAGGCGTGTCCACGCAAGAGGACACTGCACTGCCGGAGGCGGCCCCGAAGGGAGCAGAGCCACCAGGCTTGGTTACCCAAGCAACCAATGTTCTGCTGGCCGCCCCTCCGGACCAGACCATTCAAGAGGCTGTTGACCTGCCGACAGCAGCACAAAAGGACCCAATGTTTCCAGAAGCGAACCTGGAACAGCTTCTTCTACATGAAGAAGGAATGGACGTCGCGCTGCCGTCTCGCAAGAGGCCAGCGTCGACGGACGAGGACGAACCACCGGCAAGCGCGCCTTCTTCTGTCCACAGGTTGTTGCAGAAGAAGAAACAACACGCGCCAGAGGCCGCCACAGACGAGGAGGCCGCCCAGGAAGAAGAGGGGGAGTTTGTCGTCCCCAAGCGGAGGCACACGGCTCGGGCAAAGGTGCTCGAAATCGTGGCGCCGCTGCAGACGACAAACTCCTTTGCTGCCGTCCAAGACAACGAGGACATGGAGACGGGGCAGGCGCCGATAAAACGGGCGCCTGCACCGCCTCCGATCACAATCCAATGGCAGGAGGACTACGAGTCCTTCCTACAGTTATTTAAAGATGTCCCCTCCCTGACTGTAAAGACCCAGGGACGCGACCTGCTGAAAACAACTGTACGCTCGACGGACGACTACCGTCGAGCCATGAAAGTCGTCGAGCAGGAGAAGCTCAAATGCTTCACCCACAATGCCAACCCCCAGAAGCAACTAAAGGTGGTCCTTCGCCATCTACCAATGAAGATGGCGACAGATCACCTCAAAGAAGAACTGGTAGCCATGGGCTACCCAGTCAGCTCGGTGACTCTCATGAAGTCACCGAGGACCAAGCGAGACATGCCGCTGTTCCTAGCTATCCTCCCTGATAACCTGGACAACAGGAAAATATTCCAGGTAGAGAGGGTAGCGCGGGTGACGGTGGCGGTCGAGCCATTACGCGCGAAACGAAGAAGGGCCCAGTGCTACTCATGCCAGGGCCTGGATCATGTCGCATACTATTGCAGCATGCCATCCCGCTGCGTTAAGTGCGCTGGAGATCATCAAAGCCGGGACTGCGCGAAAAAGAGGGAAGAACCCCCGCAGTGCTGCAACTGTGGCGAGCCACATGTGGCCAGCTACAGGGGCTGCACTATATTTAAGCGCACAAGCAGACCCCAAGGGAAAAAGCCCCCCTCGCGCAAGGTACAACCAGGCACAAACTACGCTGCCGCTGCCAAGGGGACCACTGCCACCCCATCGCGCCAGCCAGCACAGAAGTCTCCGCCGCAACACCAAAACGCGGAGACAAACCTCACAGCCACAGGATTGCTGGACATGCCCTTGTCCAGCAACACAGGGTGCGGACACCCCCAAGTGCCCCCCACCACCAGCAACCCACTGCAAAGTGCGGAGCGTCCTACGCGGCGACCGGTAGCGGCGTCGCAGCCGCAAACCGTAGCCGCCACCTCGGCGCCCGCCCATGCAGCCGCAGGTAGCGATGCAACCAGTTTGGGTGAGCTACTACGCTCACTCAACACTCTACTCACCCAACTGCCAGTACTAGTCACGGCAGTAACGGGGGCCCTCCAGGCTGTCACCGTTCCCTCAGCAGCTCACCATGGATAGACAGCAAATCCATGGTCTATCGGTATGCGTATTCAACGCAAACGGCCTGGTAAAACAACAAGGTGAGTTTCGCCAATTTATACAGGACGAGGCAGTCGACCTGTGCCTAGTGTGCGAGACTCACCTGAAACCAGGAGTCCAGGTAAAGGTAGCGAACTATGCCTGCTACCGCCACGACAGGCCAACCGCCGGAGGAGGTACTGCCATCTATGTCAGGACCTCCCTCCGACACCACCAGATCCATCTCCCAGCCCTGGCAACTCTTGAAGCCACAGGCGTCAATGTCTCCTCCATGGTGGGACAGATCACCTTCGTGGCCGCCTACAGGCCGCCACGGGGTAATCTCTTGGAGGCAGACTTTGACACACTACTGACGATTGGGGGACGGGTTTTCCTGGCTGGCGACTTTAACGCTAAGCACACGGAGTGGAACTCCCGTCTCACCAACGTCAGCGGTCGTCGACTCCTCCGTGCCGCCCTCCGCAACGGCGCCATCGCGCTCGGACCCCAGGACCACACCATCTATCCACACCGAGGACAGTCAGATGTTCTCGATATCGCCATTATTAAGGGTATCGGGAACCACATGACCGCCGCCACCCGGTGTGCACTGTCGTCAGACCACCTACCAGTGGTCTACGACATCGACGTAAGGGGGGCCACCCTCCCACCCCGCCGTAGGAACTACCACCGTATGGACAGCGAGAGGTTTCAGGAGAACGTCCTGGAACTTCTCTCGGATGCTCCTGACCCCACGGAAGTGGGGGTAGATAACGCACTACGGTACCTCAACCGCCAGCTGCTACTTGCAGCTGAAGTAGCATCACCTCCTCCCCCACGCCAGCCAAAGGATTTCGCCCGTAGCCTCCCGTTGCACATACGGGAGACTATACGGGAGAAGAACAGAGTGTTCCGCGAATGGCAACTTACGCGACAACCTGCCACCAAACGCCTCCTAAACAGGATGAGGAGGGAGATCAAGGCGGCGGTTGAGGAACATAGAAACCGCGACTGGGCCGACCTAGTCGCCACCCTCAACACACAGGACGGCAGTGCTTGGCGAGTCGTCAAGTCATTCCTGCGCCGGCGGCAGCGAGTCCCACCGCTGCAGGCTGGGCAGATGGTCGTCTGTAGTCCAGATGGGAAAGCAGGATTACTGGCCGACCACTTCGAGTCGTCATTCACCCCAGTGGATGACAATCTCGATGTGGCCCACATTAGCAGAGTGGAGGAAGAGCTCCCCATCTTCCTAGCAGCGAGAGATGAAGGGGACAGGATCGACCCAATCTCAGAGGAGGAAGTGGCAGAACAGATACGGACGCTCAACACCAAAAGGGCGGGAGGCGCCGACGGCGTCAACAACCACCTGCTGAAGAACCTGCCGGAAGGGGCCCACCAGCTCCTTACAGGCATCTTCAATCAGGTCCTCCGCTCTGGGATCTACCCCTCTGAGTGGAAACACGCGGAGGTGGTAGCCATACCCAAAGCGAATAAGGACGCAAGGCAGGCTGAAAACTACAGGCCAATCAGCCTCCTCCCGTCCCTCTCCAAGGTGTTCGAGCGTCTGTACGCCAAGAGACTGCTCCGACATGTGACGGTCGAGGGCATCATCCCGGACGAACAGTTCGGATTCAGGAGCGGTCATTCCACCACCCACCAGCTCCTGCGGCTGGTGGAAGAAGCCATGCGCGCCCTGGAGACCAGGGAATACCTTGGGGCCGTATTCCTTGATGTCTCCAGAGCCTTCGACTCCGTGTGGCACGACGGCCTCGTGTACAAACTCTTTGTGCACGGGGTACCGACATCACATGGAGTCCTCATCAGCTCCTACCTGGCCGACCGGACCTTCCACGTCCGACTAGATGATGGCACCTCGACCCACAGGCCGATACGAGCAGGAGTGCCACAGGGGTCCGTACTTGGCCCCCTGCTGTACTCCATTTTCACTGCAGATGCCCCACGAGTGGCGCCGGTGAAATTAGCACTCTACGCTGACGACACCGCGCTATTCGTGCGGAGCATGAACGTGAGGGAAATGCGACGCCTCCTCCAGATTGGCTGCGACACCCTGGGCGCGTGGTCAACTAAGTGGCGGCTCAAACAGAACGCCGCAAAGAGCCAGGCAGTAGTATTCACTAGAAGGCTACTGCCTCCCGATTTGCCGCCGGTTACTATCACGGGAAGCCCCGTGCCGTGGAGTAAAACCGGCAAATACCTCGGGGTCACACTCGACCAGAGGCTTACCTGGAGACCACACGTCCAGGACGTTAGGAGCAGGGCTATAGGGCGACTTCACACCCTGTACCCCCTGCTTAACCCATCGTCAACGCTGGCCCCCCAGCACGGCATCACCCTGTACCTAGCGCTGGTCAGACCAGTGCTAGAGTACGCAGCCGTGGTGTGGGGTATGGCAGCCGACACCCATATAGGCACACTACAGAGGGTGCAGAACAGAGCCCTAAAGCTCGCCCTGCGCCTTCCACGAAGATATTCCTCCACTCTGCTACATGAACAGACCGGCATCCTGCATCTGCGGGACCGATTCAGACAGTCGGCACGACTGTTCTACAGTAAGGCTGAGAACTCAGAAAACCGGCTCATACAGGGCCTGGGCCACAACATACACCACAGGCCAACCACACGTTGGCCTGACCTACTGAGGGACTAACAACCCTCAGCAGGCAGGATGCAACTGTATCCCCATAGGCCGAATCAATAAATCAGGCACCATAATCAAAACAACAGGCATAGCAGGAACAACAAAGCATTGTTTACCCTGCTCCTACGCGAGCAAAGGACAGCTCGTAAGGAAGAAGCGAAGCGAAGCTGCGCCGGCACGCACTCCGCTGCTCGACTCGCTGCCGCTCGCACCGGTCGTTTTCGTTGCCGTTTCGTGTGCACCGTCGCTAGCCCATCGCCATGTCCGGACGCGGAAAGGGAGGCAAAGTCAAGGGCAAGTCAAAGTCCCGCTCAAGCAGGGCTGGGCTCCAGTTCCCGGTCGGCAGAATCCACCGCCTCCTGCGCAAGGGAAACTACGCAGAGCGCGTCGGCGCCGGGGCGCCCGTCTACCTCGCCGCCGTCATGGAGTACCTCGCGGCTGAGGTGCTCGAGCTGGCCGGAAACGCGGCCCGCGACAACAAGAAGACGCGCATCATCCCGCGCCACCTGCAGCTTGCCATCCGCAACGACGAGGAGCTCAACAAGCTCCTGTCGGGCGTCACCATCGCACAGGGTGGTGTCCTGCCCAACATCCAGGCCGTCCTGCTGCCAAAGAAGACCGAGAAGAAGGCCTAAAGGAGGCCAGGCAATCGCAGCGCCGCGTGCTCCCCTGCACGCAACGCGCTTTGCCGGCTCGGCCCACAACAATCGGCCCTTTTCAGGGCCACCACACAAACCTACGTCCAAAGCAAAATTTCAGTCGTCCTCGCCGCACCTTGTTTTGTTTTTTAACTTTGCACTGTCACAGCACAGCCGCCGCCGGCGCACGTCCGCCATCTTGTCGTCCACACAGCCCGTGTGGCCCAACACACACACACACATTTTGCACGGTCGCAGTCGCCTTCCAAACCGACAACGGCAGCAATAATGACCATTGTTAAAGGGAGGCGTGTCGACACACCGCCCTCCACTCCCGCGCGCAACGGCCGTCGACACGAACGAAACAGCTGATCCGGCCGCCTATGCCCACACGCCTTGCCTCGGAAACCCCAACGCCGCCGCAAACAAACACACAGAGCCAAACCACGCAAGCAAATAATCACCGCCTCTCGCACAACAACACACAGCCCGCCATCTCCGTCGCGATCGATACAAAGACACACAAACGAAGCAGCTCCACACACAGCCAGCCACATGACACGTTTCCTTTCCTTCTCCCCTCCCAGTCACATCACGTCGCTCAAACGGAAAGAAAGAAACAAAGACAGAGAGAAACAAACAAACAAACAACACAGCGCACACACGCAGCAACAACACAGACTCTTTCGCACTTTTCAACTTCCGAACAGTGTGGTGGCCCTGAAAAGGGCCGTTTTCTAGTCTCTCCCACCCACAAGCACGGCCGCGGGAAGGCCAGCGCCCGCTGCGACGCAGCCTAACCGCCGAAACCGTACAGGGTGCGCCCCTGCCTCTTCAGGGCGTACACCACGTCCATGGCCGTCACAGTCTTGCGCTTGGCGTGCTCAGTGTACGTCACCGCGTCGCGGATCACGTTCTCCAGGAACACCTTCAGCACCCCGCGGGTCTCCTCGTAGATCAGACCAGAGATGCGCTTCACGCCGCCCCTGCGAGCCAGGCGGCGGATGGCGGGCTTCGTGATGCCCTGGATGTTGTCGCGCAACACCTTGCGGTGCCGCTTGGCGCCACCCTTGCCGAGCCCCTTTCCTCCCTTGCCGCGGCCTGTCATCCTTCCTTCCTCGGGCAAAGCAAAACGTGCACAAACAGCAGCTGCAGCGGCTGGCGAGTCGGCTACGGTCTGCGCCCAGCGCGCCCGCCGCCCCCCTATATAGACTCTGGCCCGCCCTCCCCCCACCACGCGCAACCGAGGGCATATAAGCGCAGCACGGAGGCGCGCGGGCCCGTTGTCAAGGCAGCACCGGACGCCGCGCCGCACCTAACCTCCACGCACGCCGCTCCGCTACCGCTACCGCTACCGCTATGGCCCGCACAAAGCAAACGGCCCGCAAGTCCACCGGCGGAAAGGCGCCGCGCAAACAGCTCGCCACCAAGGCGGCGAGGAAGAGCGCGCCCGCCACCGGAGGCGTCAAGAAGCCCCACCGCTACAGGCCGGGCACCGTCGCCCTGCGAGAAATCAGGCGCTACCAGAAGAGCACAGAGCTGCTCATCCGCAAGCTGCCATTCCAGCGCCTAGTGCGCGAGATCGCCCAGGACTTCAAGACCGACCTGCGCTTCCAGAGCTCCGCAGTCATGGCCCTGCAGGAGGCCAGCGAGGCCTACCTCGTCGGCCTCTTCGAAGACACCAACCTGTGCGCAATCCACGCCAAGCGCGTCACCATCATGCCCAAGGACATCCAGCTCGCGCGCCGCATCCGCGGCGAGCGCGCCTAAACCGCGCCGCGGCACCGCACCGCACAAACAAAAACGGCCCTTTTCAGGGCCACTAACATCTCTCCGTCGCGAGCAAACTTTGTCGGTCGCCTGCCTCTCGCCCCGCAACCCAAAAACAAACACCGCCACTTCCCGTCCGTCCGCCACACCCGCTCACTCTGCCTGCCTGCTAGCAGCGCGCGACAATCACACATCATCCCTCCCCGGCGCTCCAAGCGCACAATACCCAACGGCCGACGTCACACCGCACGGGTGGCTGGCCGGCCGCCGCTTTCGTTTCGAAAACAAAAAAAACCCGCACTCCACTCCGACGGCCAACGGCCAGGCAGGCGCGCTCGCTCGCTCTACACGCCACCGACTCCTTCCACATCTCTCAACGTGCCCCCCGTTGCAAAACATAACACACACAAAGGAACAAAACAAAGACCAGACACGACTCGACAAGACAGACATCCGAGAAGAACGAACGCAGGCAAGCCAACCAACGTATTCAAACAAAACAACGTGACAGAAAACCAACCGTCGGCCGCCGCCACAAACACGGCGACAATCAACCACGACAACAACAACACCGCTTACCGCTACCGCCGCCCACACCCGCCACCGACCCCCGCAATCCAACCACCACGGCACGCAAACAGCATCCCCACGGGCATACAGACAGACACCCACACCAAACGCAACACGACAATCAAAACCTTCCCCGACGTGCTTTGATGGCCCTGAGAAGGGCCGTTTTGGGCCGCGCGTCTCTTGCGCGCCACTAGACGACGACGGGGGGTGGGGACGACGGAGTCAAGCGCCAAACCCTTCCTTTCCCATCTCTTTCTCCTCTACTCTACTTCTTCTTCTTGGGCGAAGCCTTCGCCTTAGACGGCGTCGTCGCCTTCTTCGGGCGCGGCGCCTTCGGCTTCTTCGTCGGAACCTTGGCGGCCTTCTTCGCCTTCGACGGCGACTTGGCCTTGGCCGGCTTGGCCGCAGCCGCCTTCTTCGCACCCGCGGGAGCGGCCGACGCCGCAGACGCCTTCTTGGCGGCGCCCGCCTTCCGACCGGTCGCCGCCTTCACGCCACCAGCCTTCTTTGCGCCGGCCGCACGGGCGCCCTTCTTCTCCTTGCTGGCCGGAGCGGCGCGCTTCTTCTTGGCACCGCCAGCACGAGCCTTGCCGCCCTCGGCCGCCCCCCCGCCGCCGGCGCCGGCAAGCTTGAACGAGCCGGACGCGCCCTTCCCCTTCGTCTGCACCAGCTCGCCCGCCACGACGGCCGACTTGAGGTACTTCTTGATAAACGGCGCCAGCTTCTCCGCGTCCAGCTTGTAGTGCGCGGCTATGTACTTCTTGATCGCCTGCAGCGACGACCCGCCGCGCTCCTTCAGACTCTTGATGGCGGCCGTCACCATCTCAGAGGTGCGCGGGTGCGCAGGCTTGGCGCGCGGCTTCTTCGCAGACGACGCAGACTTGGCCTTCTTCGTAGTGCCGGTGGCGGCGGGTGCCGCAGCAGTCTCGTTCGTAGCCGCCTGATCTGCCATTTCGACGACGCGCGTAACACACAGCGAGAGCGAGCGGGACGGCAGGCACGCAAGCACAGCACAGCAGCAGAGCAGAGAATCACAAGGCCCAGCCAGTGTCGCGGGCGGGCGCGGACGGCCGAGAGAGCGGCCGCCACTCTGCGCGCCGCCGCGCCGCGCCTCCCGCGCTTGCTACCGCCCAACGTCCGACAGCCTGTGCGGAGCAGCCCCAAACCTGCGCCACAACCGCCCGCGCCTTTCAAACCACCGAGGATGGGGCTACACACAGCCACACCACAGTCGCCAACCAGTCGCCACGGCAGCGCCGCAAACCACGGCCAAACTGCAGCTACCGCGCGCTACAGCCTGGGTCGGCCCGCCGAGAATCGCCGCCCCCGCCCAAATGCCGCCCCCACAGCCCCAGCCGACGACCCGCCACAATGGCCAAACCTTCGGCAAAACTCCCACACCGTCGCCGCGGCAGCCCGGCCAGCGCGGCCGGCGCCACAGCCACACAAGCCGAGGCGTGCGGCGATGACGGCCGTGCAAACGCGCCTCCGCCGCCCCATCGCCTTCCGTCGCCCTCCCGCCGTTTCCCGATCGGCCCGCAGCCGTCGGGCCACATCGCGCGCCGTCCTCCTCCTCTCGCCCGCCAACATTCACAGCCGTTTCTCAACAATTGCCCGCCGCAAACGGACGCCGCCTGCGCAACAGGCGCCGCCGCCCCTCGCCGCTTCCGACCCAACCCCTCGACCGAGGCAAACCGCAATCCGAATCTACAGACCAACCCAATCTGCCGTCAAGCACACACGCCAGCCGACCTTACACGTTACGCGTTACACATTACGTTTACACGTCTAGGTTAGGTTAGGTTAGGTGGGCGTGGGTTAGGTTAAGGGGACTTGGGTTAGGTTAAGCGTCAAACTTAGGTTAAGCATTCAAACACGTCAGGCGTCAGAGGCTAGGTTAGGTTAGGTTACACGTTAGGTTAAGGGGTCAGTGCTAGGTTAAGAAGCGTCAAACGTAGGTTAAAAAAGCGTTCAAACGTGAGGCGTGAGCCGGACAGCTTACCGTACGTAGACGTTAGGGGCTCACAGGCTGAGCTCACCTCGCCACACCACAGGTTAGGTTCGGTTCGGTTCGCTCGGCTCAGCGTAAAGCGCCGAGGTCAGGGTTACGTTCGTTCACCTTCGGGCGCCACACTTTCGGTTGAAAGGTCGCGACGGGACGACGTCGGCAGGCACGCCGCAAACGAACAAAAAACGTACAGACGACGTCGAAAACCGCCGACAGACGGGGGAGCAGCACGACCACGACCAGATACCGAGCGCGAACGAGACACACGCGAACCACCCCCACCGGCCAAACGGCACCACACAACAACCCAGAGCACCACGTGTCGACACCAGAAGCAACCCGCCGCTCACGCGACATGGCTGGCACCGAAGGGCAACCGCCCGCAACTGCGCTTTCCGCGCCGGCCCGGATGCACGTCGTGCTACAACAACACCACTACCGTACACAGCCGCTGTTCACAACACCACTATCAATGGCGCGCCCGCGGCTCGCCGCCGTCGCAGTCGCAGCCGCAGCCCCAACGCCAGCACTTTTGCACCACCATTCACACGCACCGCAACACAGCTCGCCGACACAGCCGAACAAAACAAACACCACACAACAACAGCAACAACGCCGCCGCCTCTACTTGTGCCGGCGACCCACCCCGCCGATGGCGCACCTTTCGCCAGCCGGCAATCGACACACACGCACCCACCCCCCGGGGCCCAGTGCAAAAAAAAAACCACACAAAAACAAAACAAAAACAAAACAACACAAACGACACGGGAAGCGCACACCGCCACTTCGCGCGCACGCCACCAACCAGTCGTCGTCTCAAAATAACAAACACAAACAAAATAAACTAACAACTAGGGCAACACAAAACAAAAACGCCTCGCACGAACCGCCCACAAAAAGGACAAGCACACGCACAGCCTCTGCTGACGACCACGACGCAGCGGCACGCTGCTCCTGTCCCGCGCCCCGCGCCCCACTCGATTCACAACTCACGCGACACCGTCAACGACGGGCTCGCTTCCCGCAACCTACCACCTTTCCGCCACGACGCACAGCCCCAGCCCCAGCCCCACCCGACGACTGCACTTTCACCACCGCCTCCCCCTTCCCCCCCAAAACACACACACACACACACACACACACACACACACACACACAGCCAGCCAAAAACGCACTCGCGACCCACACATGCACGTGCATCGGCACACGCCAACCAGTCAACGTCGACAACCACACGCAAGGCTCGAAACGAAAACGAAACCGGCGTCCTTCCACGTTGCCATCAAGCTACGCGACACAAGACACAAGGAACCAACACAACAGCCGGCCCCACTAATTCCCACTCTCACGCCGCAAAAAGCACACCGAAACCGCCAAACACGCACGCACATTCCCCTTCGCACTGACACCACCGACCGGCTCGCTACCACACACCTCTCGGCAGCCGTTTCACGCCAATTCGCCACACCGCCCACACAGTCGACAAGCGCCCGCCCTGTACGGCACACGCAACGACGCAGCGCAGCAAAGGGCGCCCGCAACACATACCTCTCCGCCGCCCGACGCGCCAACCGCCACACCACACCGCCGGCCACTCGCAAATTGTGCACTGCCACCAGCCACACGTCCAACACGCCGCGCCGCCTCCGGCCACCCGCCAGGGGGCGCTCACGTCCGCGACAACAGCGCGGCCCGCCGGGCCGGGCCGAACCGAACCGAGCCGCCGCTGCTCTGCACTCGGCACGGCCACACCCTGCTGCAGACCGGGCTCGTCCCTCTGTACGCGTCTGCCTGCGCATCAACACAACACGACCTTTTTTGTTTTTTCTTCTCTCTACCGCCATCCCTTCTTCTCGCGTTTTACTCGTTGTTGCAGCAGCGGCGCACACCTACACATCCACAGCCCCAGCCGAGCCGGCCTCACCTCAGGGCCCGCCGCCAGCGTCTCCTCCTCGGGCACAGGTGCGGTGCTGTGGCCGCCCATCCAACCGCATTGCTGGCCGTCCAGCCACCAGGCGTTCCCACTGCCGCGAGCCACGCCGCGCACCGACCCTGCTGCAGAACACGAAGCATAGCCAGAGACCGACCGATACACAAAGCAAGCCGTCGCCTCGCCTCTTGTCCTTCCTGCCTTCCTTCCGCCCCCGCCCTTCTCACACCACCGCCTCTCCACTTTCGCCCCCCCCTCCTTTTTTTTTTTTTTTTTTTTGTTTTCTTCTTTCTTTCTTTCTTTCTTTCTTTCTTTCTTTCTTTCTTTCTTTCTTTCTTTGGCCCTCTCTCCTTCCCGCCATGGCGGTTACGGCACCGCCTGCAGCGGCAGATTTTTTGCGCCCACACGCCTACTCCTACCACCATTAAACCTTGCCCTGCCCTGCCCTGCCCTGCCCTGCCCATCAACGTCGCAGTCGAACCGACGCTTGCCAACACACTGCCCACGTTCCTTTCTCTTTTCGGCCTACGCCCATTACGCGCCGCCGCCACAGCACCTTCCCTTCCCACAACACACCGACGTCATCACACGCACCCAAAACAGGGGCCACGACCGTGTTCCTCGCCCACTCCCATCCCGCACGGTACGCACATTCCCAACTACTACCGCGCACCCTCCCTTTCCAATCTGTGTGTCTCTGTGTCTGTGTCCTGTCCGCGCGTGACGCCTCTCAACATCCGCCGTCCCCCGTCCCGTTTTCGCCCCCATGCCGTCGTCGCGCCGCCTCCGCCCCTGTCCGCCCCGCACCACACCATACACCGCTGCTTGTCCCGGCCGTTGCCACCAAAGGCGCCGACCGCAAACGCGCCACGCCGCAGCCCCCGTGCGTCTCGCGCTCGCTTGCATCTCCGTGCCGACGCTGCCTCTCTTCCCGCTCGCACTCGACCTCGACAACACAGTCTTTGGCTCCGCCACTGCGTGTTCCGGTGGTACGCACGCTGCAACACGTATGTATTCATTACCAGAGCGATGGCGAGGCATGACAGCATCTCTGTCTGACCAGAGAGTTCTTTATCGCTGCTAGTCGGCGCTTGGACCGCGCCAGACGACAGTAGTGGCACGCACCGGGTCGCCAGGAACAGTTGTTATATATATATATTGTAGCGCGAGTCGGGAGAGGTAGTAGTCGGTCGACAGTAGTAGCGGGTGGACGGTTGTACTGAGCGGGCGTCGGCGGCGTGCTCTGCTCGTCTCGCGACTCTGGTCACGGTTCGGGACGATGTATAGTCTATTGTGTTATAATCAAACGGTGGTGTGACGCTGCATTGCGCAAATCTGATAACGTATGTTCATTGTACTTATTTTGTTCAACAACAAAAGCCCCACTATTACTTTTTTTCTAAAGTAACTTTTGTCTCTTAACGAAAAACATTCACTTTTTAAAGACTACTTCCTATGGCATTTCCCTCCAAGGGGTGCAATTAATTACCAGCCAGCACTCATTCATTGCACACAGCTGTGTAAGGGGTATCTACAATTGAGGAGCGGATATAAATGCAATTTTTTGTTTTTTTTTTTTTTTTGTGTGTGTGTTGTAACCTCCCAGCAAAATTTAAAATAATGGACAATGTTATTTACGGATGCTAATGGACATTGCGCTAATTGTAACCTCGCCCACAATGAGAGGTATTGAAAATGGCAACACAAATGTGAAATTCGCAATCTGACTCAAATATAAAGTCTTCACACAACATTTAAAAAAGTCCGTTCAGTGACAAGAAACTTCAATTAAACCGAAATATCGGTCTTTGGCCCTGTGCAAAACAATCAGAATTAAAGTCTTACCTCCGAATAAATGGATGTCACATTTCTGCTCTGGTTGTTGCGCAGCGCTTGGAGGAACTGCATTGCAAATAATAATATTCTCTTTTTTTGTGATTTTAGTGACATTTTTCTTCAAAGAAGTGGAATGAAATGTGAAGTGCAACGAACTCTTTAGTTCAATAAACAATTAAATGTTTGAAAAATGCTTTTGAAATAAAAATTATTATTGGGGAACTTGTTGGAGAATAATTACAATAAATACAATTTTTCATTATCTAATGATTATATTAATTAACAGTATACCTTATTCACCATCTTGACCAGTGTTGCCGACCGCCTACATCACACAACCGCACTCGGCTGCTACTACTGACCGACCGCTCTGCATGACGACTATTGGCGTACTGCACGCGACGACTACTGACAGAGTACAGCCCTCAACTACACAGAGCTACGGACTCGCAACGACTACTGACTGACTGACTGACTGACTGACTGAGAACCGCTCGCAACACTCGCGCAGTCCAGCGCAAACTCTCTGGTCACAGATGCTACAATGTCTCGCCATCGCTACTATGTTACATACGTGTTTCAGTGTCTTTTTCATTGGGGTAACGATCTTTGGCTCTTTTTATTCTGAATACAGGGCCAAAGGTCAACGCTGCTGCCCTTATACAATTTATCAGGTTTCATTATGTCTGTTGCAATGTTACATACGGTTCACTCTTTCATTAATATTATCGTTGGGTTTGTTTTGTAGGGACGTTAACATTCTGGCACATTTTTATTATCATCGGACTCTCTGCTATTTGTGCAGGGAGGTTATACCTGGGTCCATTTCCATTTCCATTTCCATTTACATTTTAATATTGATAGACTTTTTGTTTTCTTGTTGTTTTTCCTTCTTTTTTTTTTGTTGTTTTTTTTTTGTTTTGTTTTTCCCGCTCTCACCACCACCGCCGCATCACGCCTTCCGTTTTCTTGGTTTCTTTTCTGTTCTTCAACTGCTTCAACATCACCGCGCCCCATTTCCACACCACAGCCATCAGCCTCCAAGACGGGCGGGCGCAGTGTTCCATTTCCGGCGCACAAGCACACCCGTACGGTACTCTCCTCGCCCCCACGCCACCAACAACACAGCGACCACGCGGCTTTCAGGCACGGCACGGCACCGGCGAAATGCGCCGCCCCCGCCCCTCCGCGCATCCGTCCGTCTCGCCACGTTCACTGACAGCCGCGTCTGCGGCTACACCACGACAACCACAACACAACACCGCTCCCCTCCCTGGCAACTCACATTGTTTTTCTCCTCCTCTTTTGCACAAACCACAACGCCGAGCACAGGCGCAAGCCACCCACACCGCGCCCCTCCCCGTCCCGTCTTTGGCCGCCGCTCCTCGTTTCCTCGTTTGCCCCCTCCCATCTCCCGAAATGCCATGCCAGCAGCGTTACGCATGCCCCTCCCCTGTCCACACAACACTACCGCCTAACGAACAGCCTTCCGGGCCACATGCAGGGCACGCCCACCTCCAAACACTGCCAATTCACGGACGCACGCACACACACACACACACACACACACACACGCACGCACACACACTCACTTTCTCGACACCTTTCTGTACGGAGGGTGCGTCATCTCGACCGTGACAGAGTGACGGCAACTATCGACGATCCATTTCCCCCCACTGGTAAAACATGTCCACTAACACCTACATACATCATTCAAGTACACAGACAATAGCATACACACAATGGGAGGGCACACGAACATGGACGGCACGGCACTGTCATACACTCTTCCTCAGAACCATATCAACAAACGTTACGTACATCCGGGAAAGCGAAAGCGAAAGCAAAAGCAAAGGGCAAAGCCCAATGCAGCCGTCAAAGGTAACGTTCACCACGGCAGACACTTGCAGCCGCGCCGCCGTTAAACGCATTTCAGTGCGGCTCCAATACGCCTCCGACACGGGAACGTTCCGTTGCTCTACGAATGCGTTTCTCCCCTTTTTCCCTTCCTCTCTCTTTTGCCCCCCCTCCTTGCACTCTTGCCTCATTCCTCACGTTCTGCCCAGACATTCGACCGATCAAAGTCAACCTTTCGTTACCGTTCTCAGCGCGACGGTGTACAACAGTATGACGGGTGTGCCCACGACTTCGGTTCAGTTGCGTGACGCCGGTCTATCGCGCCGATCGACAGTTACTCAGGGGGCGACGGATCGGACCACGTCACCGACACACAAAACACTTTCAAACAAACAAATACATACCGGATGGACACAGACAAACACGTGTACAGACATTCGCCAAACAAACGACCGCCGCCGCCGCCGCCGTCGTCGCGCTTACTGTACTGCACTGGACACGCGTGCATCTTGAATGACGACATCGGTGTGCGTGCGTCGTACGCAATCAGTCAGACACGGCTATCAAACATCAGAGTCGAATGGTACATCATCGTGCGTGTCGCCGTACACGTACAGTACAATACAACAACAATGCGTCTTAATGGCACGTTCATTTCAACGTCACTCACACACCTCCACGCTGCAGTTACGTCGCACCATTGTCGAACTCGGCGTACAGCAAAGGGAATAGTGGGCGGCAAAAAAAAAAAAAAAACCAAACAAAAACATTTCACATTTCACCCTCGCCATGTATGATGTGCAAAAAAAAAAAACAAACCCGCAAACGGCCGTCGTTACGGTGACACAAAAGTCGCCGATCGCACTGTCCCCCCTCGCAGACGGGTAACACACACACACACACACACACACACACCAACAACACCAATGGGTCAAAAACCACGCCAACGAGGCGTGCCACCATTCCACGCCACGGCGACCAACCTCGTGGCCGTACCCCGCGCAACACGCTTTGACGCGCCCCCCCCACCCACAAAAAAAAAAGGAAACACATACATCACAGCCGTCCACACAAACAACAACAACAACAATTCCGCCCTTCCCGCAAAAGGCACGTTGGTGGCCCTGAAAAGGGCCGTTTTGCCGCTCTCGCAACGGAGGAGCCTTCTCCATCCTTCCTTCCTTCCTTCCATTCCAGAGCCACCTCCTTACTTGGAGCTCGTGTACTTGGTCACCGCCTTCGTGCCCTCGCTCACGGCGTGCTTGGCCAGCTCGCCAGGCAGCAACAGCCGCACAGCGGTCTGGATCTCGCGGGACGTGATGGTCGAGCGCTTGTTGTAGTGCGCCAGGCGAGAAGCCTCGGCCGCAATGCGCTCGAAAATGTCGTTCACGAAGCTGTTCATGATGCTCATCGCCTTCGACGAGATGCCCGTGTCAGGGTGCACCTGCTTCAGCACCTTGTAGATGTAGATGGCATAGCTCTCCTTCCTCTTGCGCTTCTTCTTCTTGTCGCCCTTCGAAATGTTCTTCTGCGCCTTGCCAGCCTTCTTGGCGGCCTTCCCGCTAGTCTTGGGCGGCATCTCGAACCAACGTACGGCAGCAGCAACACCAGTAGCAAGCGCTCCGCTCTAGTCAGCGTCTCCCCACACAGTGGCACCCGCCGCCAGCCGCCGCCGCACCTTTACCAGCTCGCCCTGTTGCGGCCGCCGACCAATGGGGCGCGCGCGCAACAAATATACCCCCCCAATACAGCAGAAATAGAAACAGCGGCAATCGAAGTGGCTACAGTAACTGGCCCCCTAACAGTCGTTGCAGTGTATCGCCCCCCTTCCCAAAGACTAGAAGAGGACGACATAGCTGCACTAAGTCGCATTAGAGGCAAACTACTAATAGCAGGGGACCTAAATGCCAAGCACGCGGACTGGAACTCGAGACGCCGAAATCAAGCTGGTCAACAACTGCAACGACTCGCGCGCACACACCAGTTACAAATATGGGGCCCAGAGGAACCGACACACTTCCCAAAGAACGGAGGAAGACCGGACGTCCTCGACATAGCCATCACAAAGAATCTGGTGGGCTTTGTATCCGCGACATCGGTAAACAGAATGTCGTCGGACCACAATCCCGTGATTTTCGAGGTCGACATGGGAGAATGGCTCTCTAGCCCACAACGGCATGCGACATACAAGCGCATCAATAAGGAGCAATTCAGCAATGCAGTAGCAGCTGAACTTGCCCAGACCCCGCCTCCAACTGCAGAGACAGCAGAACAGGCACTAGACGACCTCACAAGAGCGATCCTACAAGCTGCTGAGGGAGCCACACCGCCTCCTGCGGGGCCCCCCCGCTCCAGGCAACTCCCCCCGCACTTGCTTGCGCAAATACGGCACAAAAACAGGATCGCCAAAGAGTGGAAGCTCACCAGAAATAGGGATACACGGAGGCTACTCAATAGGCTACAGAGAGAGCTGAAAGCCGATCTCAATGAGTACCGCAACCAACAATGGTCGGCAAGGCTCTCAGCTCTCAAACTAGACGACAATAGTTTATGGCAAGCCACCAAACAGTACACAAAAAGACGCGCAAAAATGCCACCACTCCATGGCGAACGCGGACTGCAGTTCAGCCCCATCGACAAAGCTAACGCACTAGCCGACGTGTTCGAAAAACAGTTCAGACCAGCAGAAGTACAGGACAGAGAACACGTCGCAACAGTCCGCAGAGAACTGGCCGTGTTCCTGGAAGCAGACGACGAAGATGACTACACGCCACTCTTCAATACTGAAGATGTGGCGCGCTGCATCAAGTCCCTGCCCACCAGGAAAACCCCGGGTCACGACCAGGTCACAAATGAATTGCTGAAACTCCTCCCGCCTCTGGCAATCACCCACCTGACCGATATAGTTAATGAACTGACGCGATCACAAAAATTCCCGGCGCAGTGGAAGCACGCAGAAGTTATTGCGATCGCGAAACCAGGAAAAGACCCGGTGTTCCCGCAACACTATAGACCAATTAGTCTACTGCCTACCCTCAGTAAACTTTACGAGCGCCTCCTACTAACCCCCATACAGGACTATATCACAAGAGAGCAGATTCTGCCGAAATTCCAATTCGGATTTAGGCAAAGACACTCCGCCCCCCAGCAAATCATGAGGGTGGTTGAAGCAGCCACAGACAGCTTCAACCGAAAGGGCTACTGCGGGCTTGTCTTGTTAGACGTAGCAAAAGCCTTCGACTCAGTCTGGCACACCGGGATATTACACAAGATGTACACCCTAGGCTTCCCCGGAAAGATAGTCAAAATCGTTAAAAACTATCTCTCCGGTAGGACTTTCTCAGTCAAGATCGATGGATCCCTGTCGACCAGGAGAAGAATCAGTGCAGGCGTGCCCCAGGGCTCAGTCCTGGGACCCGTCCTCTACAGTGTCTACACTGCTGACATCCCTACGACTCAGCATGTAAACACTGCACAGTACGCAGACGACACTGCATTCTTCTCCTGCTCGACAAACAGGAACCTGGTTACAAGGCGTCTGCAAACCGCCCTAAACAGGACGGAAAACTGGGCAAAGCAGTGGCGCATCTCAATTAACTCTGAGAAAACACAAGCCATGCTGCTCACCAGACGCTATGGGAAACGCCGACCCCCAAGAAGACCATACCAACTGCTGAGATTGCAGGGGCAGAATTTGCCATGGAGAAATTCTGCGAAGTACCTCGGTGTCACACTTGACAGACGCCTGACATGGAAGTGCCACATAGAGGAGCTTCGCAGAAAGGCTCACGCCAGGATGCAGATTCTGTACCCTGTCTTGAACAGCACCAGTTCCCTCGACCCCGCAACAGGAGTAGCGATCTATCGAAGTCTAATTCGACCGATACTGGAATATGCGTGCCCTGTATGGGGCTACGCAGCCAGATCGACGATAGATCGCTTACAAAAGACTCAAAACAGAGCGTTAAGACGAGCCCTACACGTCCCCACGCGCTTCCCCACGGCAGATTTGCACGAAGCCGCAGACATAGAGCCAATCACCACAAGATTCCGCGCCCTGGCAGAAGTGTTCTACGCCACGGCGCGGAAGTCAGAAAACGAATTAATCAACACCCTTGGGCAATACGAACCCCATAGGCAGAGATATAACAGACCCAAGTCGCTACTCCTGCAGTAGCAGAAAAAGAACAACTAAAGAAAACTCTCAACGAACAGCAACCAACAAAAGCAAAGAAACAAAAACAACACAAAAGAAAAGAGGAGGAAATGTCCTAATGTGACAACAACCTCCACCAGCACACCCTCTAAAGGTAGAGGAATAAAAGAGAGAAGCAGCAGCTGCGCCGGCACGCACTCCGCTGCTCGACTCGCTGCCGCTCGCACCGGTCGTTTTCGTTGCCGTTTCGTGTGCACCGTCGCTAGCCCATCGCCATGTCCGGACGCGGAAAGGGAGGCAAAGTCAAGGGCAAGTCAAAGTCCCGCTCAAGCAGGGCTGGGCTCCAGTTCCCGGTCGGCAGAATCCACCGCCTCCTGCGCAAGGGAAACTACGCAGAGCGCGTCGGCGCCGGGGCGCCCGTCTACCTCGCCGCCGTCATGGAGTACCTCGCGGCTGAGGTGCTCGAGCTGGCCGGAAACGCGGCCCGCGACAACAAGAAGACGCGCATCATCCCGCGCCACCTGCAGCTTGCCATCCGCAACGACGAGGAGCTCAACAAGCTCCTGTCGGGCGTCACCATCGCACAGGGTGGTGTCCTGCCCAACATCCAGGCCGTCCTGCTGCCAAAGAAGACCGAGAAGAAGGCCTAAAGGAGGCCAGGCAATCGCAGCGCCGCGTGCTCCCCTGCACGCAACGCGCTTTGCCGGCTCGGCCCACAACAATCGGCCCTTTTCAGGGCCACCACACAAACCTACGTCCAAAGCAAAATTTCAGTCGTCCTCGCCGCACCTTGTTTTGTTTTTTAACTTTGCACTGTCACAGCACAGCCGCCGCCGGCGCACGTCCGCCATCTTGTCGTCCACACAGCCCGTGTGGCCCAACACACACACACACATTTTGCACGGTCGCAGTCGCCTTCCAAACCGACAACGGCAGCAATAATGACCATTGTTAAAGGGAGGCGTGTCGACACACCGCCCTCCACTCCCGCGCGCAACGGCCGTCGACACGAACGAAACAGCTGATCCGGCCGCCTATGCCCACACGCCTTGCCTCGGAAACCCCAACGCCGCCGCAAACAAACACACAGAGCCAAACCACGCAAGCAAATAATCACCGCCTCTCGCACAACAACACACAGCCCGCCATCTCCGTCGCGATCGATACAAAGACACACAAACGAAGCAGCTCCACACACAGCCAGCCACATGACACGTTTCCTTTCCTTCTCCCCTCCCAGTCACATCACGTCGCTCAAACGGAAAGAAAGAAACAAAGACAGAGAGAAACAAACAAACAAACAACACAGCGCACACACGCAGCAACAACACAGACTCTTTCGCACTTTTCAACTTCCGAACAGTGTGGTGGCCCTGAAAAGGGCCGTTTTCTAGTCTCTCCCACCCACAAGCACGGCCGCGGGAAGGCCAGCGCCCGCTGCGACGCAGCCTAACCGCCGAAACCGTACAGGGTGCGCCCCTGCCTCTTCAGGGCGTACACCACGTCCATGGCCGTCACAGTCTTGCGCTTGGCGTGCTCAGTGTACGTCACCGCGTCGCGGATCACGTTCTCCAGGAACACCTTCAGCACCCCGCGGGTCTCCTCGTAGATCAGACCAGAGATGCGCTTCACGCCGCCCCTGCGAGCCAGGCGGCGGATGGCGGGCTTCGTGATGCCCTGGATGTTGTCGCGCAACACCTTGCGGTGCCGCTTGGCGCCACCCTTGCCGAGCCCCTTTCCTCCCTTGCCGCGGCCTGTCATCCTTCCTTCCTCGGGCAAAGCAAAACGTGCACAAACAGCAGCTGCAGCGGCTGGCGAGTCGGCTACGGTCTGCGCCCAGCCAGCTAGAGCATCTTCTTCAGGGTTTGCCATCTAACCCTGGTGGCCGGAGTACTTGCAGGCTTCCCCTGCATTGCCTCCATATCTTCTTTCGACTAGTTGTTTTTCTTCGGTTCTTCTCTTTTTATTCTTGTCTTCTAGTTGCCCTTTTCAGGTTTAATTGCCTTCTGTGTTGGCCGCTTGTGCGGACAACGGTGTTGGCCCTCGGCGGACCGACTGCACTCCTCCCGGCGCGGACGGCGCAGGGAGCGCCTCACTTCGGCTGCTGCTTAGCCGCCGCTTGTGTGGCCGTCAGCATGGCCTCAGCAACTCGCTGCAGCGTGTCGGCAAGGCTTGCTACCTTGTCGATCGCCACAGACAGTGCGGAGACTGCTGCTGCCAGTATGTCTTCATTCGCTGCAGGTGCAGCGTCTCGCCTTGGCGCAGCAGGTTGACGGGCGGTGACAGTCGTGTTGCCACTCTTGCCACCGTCCGTTGCTGTGGCGTCTCCTTTGCGCAATTTCCCCTTGTGGGGGGAATCGCGCTCAGCTTCAGGCGTGCCCTCTCGGGCACGTTTGTTGGCGCGGATGCGCCTTCTTCTGTTCCCCGCCGTTGTGGGGACGTTGTTAGCGCCTGCGGTTGTCCTCTGAGTAGTCGCTGTTGCCTGCCGCCTCGCCGGTTTTGCGCCTGGGCGCGGACGGCGGAGGGAGCGGCCGGCAAACTTCTGTGCTGGCTGCCCGCGCTGGCGAGCAATCGCAGCTTTGAACACTTCACAGCCACGATAACTCGCCACATGCGGGCCGCCGCAGTTAGCACACTTGGGTGTGTGCGTCCTGGGAAGTGGGCATAGCCCACTTGCGTGGGGGCCTGCGCACTTCACGCATGCCTCGGGAAAGGAACAGTGGCGAGCCACGTGTCCCATCCCCTGGCAGCGGAAGCACTGGACGAGCCCCCTCTTCTGCTTGAGGCCCTCCGCGGTGACCGATGTGTTGGCCACCTTCTTCAGCTCGAAGAGCCGCCTGTTCTCCGGTGTGTCGGTGGCAATCACCAGCAGAGAAGGCGACTCTTTATGGCTGACGTGGGACTTGACCCGCGTCACGTTCCTGACGTGAAAGTCAAGGTCCGCCAGCTCTTCTTTTAGCAGGTCAGGTTCAGCCGCCATGGGGAAGCCCTTGACGACCACCTTTAACAGCCTCTCGGGGACGGCGGCGTGCGTGTACCAGTGCAGGCCCTGGTTCGACGCCTCCGACGTCACCTTCATGTAGTCCTGCGTATTACTAACTTGCAGCCGCACAAGGTTCCCAGAAGCAGCTCGCAGCGTGAAATCGGCAGTCGTCCACTGCCTGACGAGCTGCAGGAAACGCTTGTAGTCTTTGGCCACCTCAAAGACTATCGGCGGCGGCCGTCGATGAGACTGCCCGGTGGTGGGGGCCGTCTCTTCTTCGTCGTCTGAGCAGCCAACCTGTGCAGCGGTCGTGGGCGCCGTCTGCGAGGTCGTTGGCTGCTCCGGCCTCTCGTCGTCTGCAAGCGCGCCGAAGCGGTTTGCAGTCGATGTGGGAGGCGGGGAAGGCGTCGCCCTGGGTCTGGCCGCCCGTCGGGACGAAACGGTCGTCCAGGTGGCGCCTACCACGCTGTCGTCACGGATGGCGCGTCTTCTGCCTCCCGTGGTAGAGACAGTAGGTTGTCTCTTCTTCTTCACTGCCTTTCTGGCGCCGACTTGAGCAGTGGACATCGGCCGTTTGCGCCGCCCGCCCTCTGGGAGATGCGGTGCGCTGGCTGATGTACTTTGCCCGTTCTTCGCGGGCAGGAAATCTGCCAAGTTGACGATGACATCGTCATCTTCTCCCGACTCGAGGTCCTGGTTCGGTGGCCGAGTCGTCGTAGACGGCGGGTCAGACGGGGCCGTCTGGGGAGCACGCTCCTCCGGACGGCGGTCTGCCACGCCAACTTCTCCAGTCGTCGTATTTGGGGGGCCGGATGGGGCCGTCGACCGAGCGGGCCCGGTCGAACGGCGATCCGCCACACCCATAGCTCTGCTCAGCGATCCTCGGAACTCCGGGCGCGCCCACGACATCTCTGCGCGCTGCCGGAGCGACGACTGGTCTCGGTCTGCGCCCAGCGCGCCCGCCGCCCCCCTATATAGACTCTGGCCCGCCCTCCCCCCACCACGCGCAACCGAGGGCATATAAGCGCAGCACGGAGGCGCGCGGGCCCGTTGTCAAGGCAGCACCGGACGCCGCGCCGCACCTAACCTCCACGCACGCCGCTCCGCTACCGCTACCGCTACCGCTACCGCTATGGCCCGCACAAAGCAAACGGCCCGCAAGTCCACCGGCGGAAAGGCGCCGCGCAAACAGCTCGCCACCAAGGCGGCGAGGAAGAGCGCGCCCGCCACCGGAGGCGTCAAGAAGCCCCACCGCTACAGGCCGGGCACCGTCGCCCTGCGAGAAATCAGGCGCTACCAGAAGAGCACAGAGCTGCTCATCCGCAAGCTGCCATTCCAGCGCCTAGTGCGCGAGATCGCCCAGGACTTCAAGACCGACCTGCGCTTCCAGAGCTCCGCAGTCATGGCCCTGCAGGAGGCCAGCGAGGCCTACCTCGTCGGCCTCTTCGAAGACACCAACCTGTGCGCAATCCACGCCAAGCGCGTCACCATCATGCCCAAGGACATCCAGCTCGCGCGCCGCATCCGCGGCGAGCGCGCCTAAACCGCGCCGCGGCACCGCACCGCACAAACAAAAACGGCCCTTTTCAGGGCCACTAACATCTCTCCGTCGCGAGCAAACTTTGTCGGTCGCCTGCCTCTCGCCCCGCAACCCAAAAACAAACACCGCCACTTCCCGTCCGTCCGCCACACCCGCTCACTCTGCCTGCCTGCTAGCAGCGCGCAACAATCACACATCATCCCTCCCCGGCGCTCCAAGCGCACAATACCCAACGGCCGACGTCACACCGCACGGGTGGCTGGCCGGCCGCCGCTTTCGTTTCGAAAACAAAAAAAACCCGCACTCCACTCCGACGGCCAACGGCCAGGCAGGCGCGCTCGCTCGCTCTACACGCCACCGACTCCTTCCACATCTCTCAACGTGCCCCCCGTTGCAAAACATAACACACACAAAGGAACAAAACAAAGACCAGACACGACTCGACAAGACAGACATCCGAGAAGAACGAACGCAGGCAAGCCAACCAACGTATTCAAACAAAACAACGTGACAGAAAACCAACCGTCGGCCGCCGCCACAAACACGGCGACAATCAACCACGACAACAACAACACCGCTTACCGCTACCGCCGCCCACACCCGCCACCGACCCCCGCAATCCAACCACCACGGCACGCAAACAGCATCCCCACGGGCATACAGACAGACACCCACACCAAACGCAACACGACAATCAAAACCTTCCCCGACGTGCTTTGATGGCCCTGAGAAGGGCCGTTTTGGGCCGCGCGTCTCTTGCGCGCCACTAGACGACGACGGGGGGTGGGGACGACGGAGTCAAGCGCCAAACCCTTCCTTTCCCATCTCTTTCTCCTCTACTCTACTTCTTCTTCTTGGGCGAAGCCTTCGCCTTAGACGGCGTCGTCGCCTTCTTCGGGCGCGGCGCCTTCGGCTTCTTCGTCGGAACCTTGGCGGCCTTCTTCGCCTTCGACGGCGACTTGGCCTTGGCCGGCTTGGCCGCAGCCGCCTTCTTCGCACCCGCGGGAGCGGCCGACGCCGCAGACGCCTTCTTGGCGGCGCCCGCCTTCCGACCGGTCGCCGCCTTCACGCCACCAGCCTTCTTTGCGCCGGCCGCACGGGCGCCCTTCTTCTCCTTGCTGGCCGGAGCGGCGCGCTTCTTCTTGGCACCGCCAGCACGAGCCTTGCCGCCCTCGGCCGCCCCCCCGCCGCCGGCGCCGGCAAGCTTGAACGAGCCGGACGCGCCCTTCCCCTTCGTCTGCACCAGCTCGCCCGCCACGACGGCCGACTTGAGGTACTTCTTGATAAACGGCGCCAGCTTCTCCGCGTCCAGCTTGTAGTGCGCGGCTATGTACTTCTTGATCGCCTGCAGCGACGACCCGCCGCGCTCCTTCAGACTCTTGATGGCGGCCGTCACCATCTCAGAGGTGCGCGGGTGCGCAGGCTTGGCGCGCGGCTTCTTCGCAGACGACGCAGACTTGGCCTTCTTCGTAGTGCCGGTGGCGGCGGGTGCCGCAGCAGTCTCGTTCGTAGCCGCCTGATCTGCCATTTCGACGACGCGCGTAACACACAGCGAGAGCGAGCGGGACGGCAGGCACGCAAGCACAGCACAGCAGCAGAGCAGAGAATCACAAGGCCCAGCCAGTGTCGCGGGCGGGCGCGGACGGCCGAGAGAGCGGCCGCCACTCTGCGCGCCGCCGCGCCGCGCCTCCCGCGCTTGCTACCGCCCAACGTCCGACAGCCTGTGCGGAGCAGCCCCAAACCTGCGCCACAACCGCCCGCGCCTTTCAAACCACCGAGGATGGGGCTACACACAGCCACACCACAGTCGCCAACCAGTCGCCACGGCAGCGCCGCAAACCACGGCCAAACTGCAGCTACCGCGCGCTACAGCCTGGGTCGGCCCGCCGAGAATCGCCGCCCCCGCCCAAATGCCGCCCCCACAGCCCCAGCCGACGACCCGCCACAATGGCCAAACCTTCGGCAAAACTCCCACACCGTCGCCGCGGCAGCCCGGCCAGCGCGGCCGGCGCCACAGCCACACAAGCCGAGGCGTGCGGCGATGACGGCCGTGCAAACGCGCCTCCGCCGCCCCATCGCCTTCCGTCGCCCTCCCGCCGTTTCCCGATCGGCCCGCAGCCGTCGGGCCACATCGCGCGCCGTCCTCCTCCTCTCGCCCGCCAACATTCACAGCCGTTTCTCAACAATTGCCCGCCGCAAACGGACGCCGCCTGCGCAACAGGCGCCGCCGCCCCTCGCCGCTTCCGACCCAACCCCTCGACCGAGGCAAACCGCAATCCGAATCTACAGACCAACCCAATCTGCCGTCAAGCACACACGCCAGCCGACCTTACACGTTACGCGTTACACATTACGTTTACACGTCTAGGTTAGGTTAGGTTAGGTGGGCGTGGGTTAGGTTAAGGGGACTTGGGTTAGGTTAAGCGTCAAACTTAGGTTAAGCATTCAAACACGTCAGGCGTCAGAGGCTAGGTTAGGTTAGGTTACACGTTAGGTTAAGGGGTCAGTGCTAGGTTAAGAAGCGTCAAACGTAGGTTAAAAAAGCGTTCAAACGTGAGGCGTGAGCCGGACAGCTTACCGTACGTAGACGTTAGGGGCTCACAGGCTGAGCTCACCTCGCCACACCACAGGTTAGGTTCGGTTCGGTTCGCTCGGCTCAGCGTAAAGCGCCGAGGTCAGGGTTACGTTCGTTCACCTTCGGGCGCCACACTTTCGGTTGAAAGGTCGCGACGGGACGACGTCGGCAGGCACGCCGCAAACGAACAAAAAACGTACAGACGACGTCGAAAACCGCCGACAGACGGGGGAGCAGCACGACCACGACCAGATACCGAGCGCGAACGAGACACACGCGAACCACCCCCACCGGCCAAACGGCACCACACAACAACCCAGAGCACCACGTGTCGACACCAGAAGCAACCCGCCGCTCACGCGACATGGCTGGCACCGAAGGGCAACCGCCCGCAACTGCGCTTTCCGCGCCGGCCCGGATGCACGTCGTGCTACAACAACACCACTACCGTACACAGCCGCTGTTCACAACACCACTATCAATGGCGCGCCCGCGGCTCGCCGCCGTCGCAGTCGCAGCCGCAGCCCCAACGCCAGCACTTTTGCACCACCATTCACACGCACCGCAACACAGCTCGCCGACACAGCCGAACAAAACAAACACCACACAACAACAGCAACAACGCCGCCGCCTCTACTTGTGCCGGCGACCCACCCCGCCGATGGCGCACCTTTCGCCAGCCGGCAATCGACACACACGCACCCACCCCCCGGGGCCCAGTGCAAAAAAAAAACCACACAAAAACAAAACAAAAACAAAACAACACAAACGACACGGGAAGCGCACACCGCCACTTCGCGCGCACGCCACCAACCAGTCGTCGTCTCAAAATAACAAACACAAACAAAATAAACTAACAACTAGGGCAACACAAAACAAAAACGCCTCGCACGAACCGCCCACAAAAAGGACAAGCACACGCACAGCCTCTGCTGACGACCACGACGCAGCGGCACGCTGCTCCTGTCCCGCGCCCCGCGCCCCACTCGATTCACAACTCACGCGACACCGTCAACGACGGGCTCGCTTCCCGCAACCTACCACCTTTCCGCCACGACGCACAGCCCCAGCCCCAGCCCCACCCGACGACTGCACTTTCACCACCGCCTCCCCCTTCCCCCCCAAAACACACACACACACACACACACACACACACACACACACAGCCAGCCAAAAACGCACTCGCGACCCACACATGCACGTGCATCGGCACACGCCAACCAGTCAACGTCGACAACCACACGCAAGGCTCGAAACGAAAACGAAACCGGCGTCCTTCCACGTTGCCATCAAGCTACGCGACACAAGACACAAGGAACCAACACAACAGCCGGCCCCACTAATTCCCACTCTCACGCCGCAAAAAGCACACCGAAACCGCCAAACACGCACGCACATTCCCCTTCGCACTGACACCACCGACCGGCTCGCTACCACACACCTCTCGGCAGCCGTTTCACGCCAATTCGCCACACCGCCCACACAGTCGACAAGCGCCCGCCCTGTACGGCACACGCAACGACGCAGCGCAGCAAAGGGCGCCCGCAACACATACCTCTCCGCCGCCCGACGCGCCAACCGCCACACCACACCGCCGGCCACTCGCAAATTGTGCACTGCCACCAGCCACACGTCCAACACGCCGCGCCGCCTCCGGCCACCCGCCAGGGGGCGCTCACGTCCGCGACAACAGCGCGGCCCGCCGGGCCGGGCCGAACCGAACCGAGCCGCCGCTGCTCTGCACTCGGCACGGCCACACCCTGCTGCAGACCGGGCTCGTCCCTCTGTACGCGTCTGCCTGCGCATCAACACAACACGACCTTTTTTGTTTTTTCTTCTCTCTACCGCCATCCCTTCTTCTCGCGTTTTACTCGTTGTTGCAGCAGCGGCGCACACCTACACATCCACAGCCCCAGCCGAGCCGGCCTCACCTCAGGGCCCGCCGCCAGCGTCTCCTCCTCGGGCACAGGTGCGGTGCTGTGGCCGCCCATCCAACCGCATTGCTGGCCGTCCAGCCACCAGGCGTTCCCACTGCCGCGAGCCACGCCGCGCACCGACCCTGCTGCAGAACACGAAGCATAGCCAGAGACCGACCGATACACAAAGCAAGCCGTCGCCTCGCCTCTTGTCCTTCCTGCCTTCCTTCCGCCCCCGCCCTTCTCACACCACCGCCTCTCCACTTTCGCCCCCCCCTCCTTTTTTTTTTTTTTTTTTTTGTTTTCTTCTTTCTTTCTTTCTTTCTTTCTTTCTTTCTTTCTTTCTTTCTTTCTTTCTTTGGCCCTCTCTCCTTCCCGCCATGGCGGTTACGGCACCGCCTGCAGCGGCAGATTTTTTGCGCCCACACGCCTACTCCTACCACCATTAAACCTTGCCCTGCCCTGCCCTGCCCTGCCCTGCCCATCAACGTCGCAGTCGAACCGACGCTTGCCAACACACTGCCCACGTTCCTTTCTCTTTTCGGCCTACGCCCATTACGCGCCGCCGCCACAGCACCTTCCCTTCCCACAACACACCGACGTCATCACACGCACCCAAAACAGGGGCCACGACCGTGTTCCTCGCCCACTCCCATCCCGCACGGTACGCACATTCCCAACTACTACCGCGCACCCTCCCTTTCCAATCTGTGTGTCTCTGTGTCTGTGTCCTGTCCGCGCGTGACGCCTCTCAACATCCGCCGTCCCCCGTCCCGTTTTCGCCCCCATGCCGTCGTCGCGCCGCCTCCGCCCCTGTCCGCCCCGCACCACACCATACACCGCTGCTTGTCCCGGCCGTTGCCACCAAAGGCGCCGACCGCAAACGCGCCACGCCGCAGCCCCCGTGCGTCTCGCGCTCGCTTGCATCTCCGTGCCGACGCTGCCTCTCTTCCCGCTCGCACTCGACCTCGACAACACAGTCTTTGGCTCCGCCACTGCGTGTTCCGGTGGTACGCACGCTGCAACACGTATGTATTCATTACCAGAGCGATGGCGAGGCATGACAGCATCTCTGTCTGACCAGAGAGTTCTTTATCGCTGCTAGTCGGCGCTTGGACCGCGCCAGACGACAGTAGTGGCACGCACCGGGTCGCCAGGAACAGTTGTTATATATATATATTGTAGCGCGAGTCGGGAGAGGTAGTAGTCGGTCGACAGTAGTAGCGGGTGGACGGTTGTACTGAGCGGGCGTCGGCGGCGTGCTCTGCTCGTCTCGCGACTCTGGTCACGGTTCGGGACGATGTATAGTCTATTGTGTTATAATCAAACGGTGGTGTGACGCTGCATTGCGCAAATCTGATAACGTATGTTCATTGTACTTATTTTGTTCAACAACAAAAGCCCCACTATTACTTTTTTTCTAAAGTAACTTTTGTCTCTTAACGAAAAACATTCACTTTTTAAAGACTACTTCCTATGGCATTTCCCTCCAAGGGGTGCAATTAATTACCAGCCAGCACTCATTCATTGCACACAGCTGTGTAAGGGGTATCTACAATTGAGGAGCGGATATAAATGCAATTTTTTGTTTTTTTTTTTTTTTTTTGTGTGTGTGTTGTAACCTCCCAGCAAAATTTAAAATAATGGACAATGTTATTTACGGATGCTAATGGACATTGCGCTAATTGTAACCTCGCCCACAATGAGAGGTATTGAAAATGGCAACACAAATGTGAAATTCGCAATCTGACTCAAATATAAAGTCTTCACACAACATTTAAAAAAGTCCGTTCAGTGACAAGAAACTTCAATTAAACCGAAATATCGGTCTTTGGCCCTGTGCAAAACAATCAGAATTAAAGTCTTACCTCCGAATAAATGGATGTCACATTTCTGCTCTGGTTGTTGCGCAGCGCTTGGAGGAACTGCATTGCAAATAATAATATTCTCTTTTTTTGTGATTTTAGTGACATTTTTCTTCAAAGAAGTGGAATGAAATGTGAAGTGCAACGAACTCTTTAGTTCAATAAACAATTAAATGTTTGAAAAATGCTTTTGAAATAAAAATTATTATTGGGGAACTTGTTGGAGAATAATTACAATAAATACAATTTTTCATTATCTAATGATTATATTAATTAACAGTATACCTTATTCACCATCTTGACCAGTGTTGCCGACCGCCTACATCACACAACCGCACTCGGCTGCTACTACTGACCGACCGCTCTGCATGACGACTATTGGCGTACTGCACGCGACGACTACTGACAGAGTACAGCCCTCAACTACACAGAGCTACGGACTCGCAACGACTACTGACTGACTGACTGACTGACTGACTGAGAACCGCTCGCAACACTCGCGCAGTCCAGCGCAAACTCTCTGGTCACAGATGCTACAATGTCTCGCCATCGCTACTATGTTACATACGTGTTTCAGTGTCTTTTTCATTGGGGTAACGATCTTTGGCTCTTTTTATTCTGAATACAGGGCCAAAGGTCAACGCTGCTGCCCTTATACAATTTATCAGGTTTCATTATGTCTGTTGCAATGTTACATACGGTTCACTCTTTCATTAATATTATCGTTGGGTTTGTTTTGTAGGGACGTTAACATTCTGGCACATTTTTATTATCATCGGACTCTCTGCTATTTGTGCAGGGAGGTTATACCTGGGTCCATTTCCATTTCCATTTACATTTTAATATTGATAGACTTTTTGTTTTCTTGTTGTTTTTCCTTCTTTTTTTTTTGTTGTTTTTTTTTTGTTTTGTTTTTCCCGCTCTCACCACCACCGCCGCATCACGCCTTCCGTTTTCTTGGTTTCTTTTCTGTTCTTCAACTGCTTCAACATCACCGCGCCCCATTTCCACACCACAGCCATCAGCCTCCAAGACGGGCGGGCGCAGTGTGCCATTTCCGGCGCACAAGCACACCCGTACGGTACTCTCCTCGCCCCCACGCCACCAACAACACAGCGACCACGCGGCTTTCAGGCACGGCACGGCACCGGCGAAATGCGCCGCCCCCGCCCCTCCGCGCATCCGTCCGTCTCGCCACGTTCACTGACAGCCGCGTCTGCGGCTACACCACGACAACCACAACACAACACCGCTCCCCTCCCTGGCAACTCACATTGTTTTTCTCCTCCTCTTTTGCACAAACCACAACGCCGAGCACAGGCGCAAGCCACCCACACCGCGCCCCTCCCCGTCCCGTCTTTGGCCGCCGCTCCTCGTTTCCTCGTTTGCCCCCTCCCATCTCCCGAAATGCCATGCCAGCAGCGTTACGCATGCCCCTCCCCTGTCCACACAACACTACCGCCTAACGAACAGCCTTCCGGGCCACATGCAGGGCACGCCCACCTCCAAACACTGCCAATTCACGGACGCACGCACACACACACACACACACACACACACACACACGCACGCACACACACTCACTTTCTCGACACCTTTCTGTACGGAGGGTGCGTCATCTCGACCGTGACAGAGTGACGGCAACTATCGACGATCCATTTCCCCCCACTGGTAAAACATGTCCACTAACACCTACATACATCATTCAAGTACACAGACAATAGCATACACACAATGGGAGGGCACACGAACATGGACGGCACGGCACTGTCATACACTCTTCCTCAGAACCATATCAACAAACGTTACGTACATCCGGGAAAGCGAAAGCGAAAGCAAAAGCAAAGGGCAAAGCCCAATGCAGCCGTCAAAGGTAACGTTCACCACGGCAGACACTTGCAGCCGCGCCGCCGTTAAACGCATTTCAGTGCGGCTCCAATACGCCTCCGACACGGGAACGTTCCGTTGCTCTACGAATGCGTTTCTCCCCTTTTTCCCTTCCTCTCTCTTTTGCCCCCCCTCCTTGCACTCTTGCCTCATTCCTCACGTTCTGCCCAGACATTCGACCGATCAAAGTCAACCTTTCGTTACCGTTCTCAGCGCGACGGTGTACAACAGTATGACGGGTGTGCCCACGACTTCGGTTCAGTTGCGTGACGCCGGTCTATCGCGCCGATCGACAGTTACTCAGGGGGCGACGGATCGGACCACGTCACCGACACACAAAACACTTTCAAACAAACAAATACATACCGGATGGACACAGACAAACACGTGTACAGACATTCGCCAAACAAACGACCGCCGCCGCCGCCGCCGTCGTCGCGCTTACTGTACTGCACTGGACACGCGTGCATCTTGAATGACGACATCGGTGTGCGTGCGTCGTACGCAATCAGTCAGACACGGCTATCAAACATCAGAGTCGAATGGTACATCATCGTGCGTGTCGCCGTACACGTACAGTACAATACAACAACAATGCGTCTTAATGGCACGTTCATTTCAACGTCACTCACACACCTCCACGCTGCAGTTACGTCGCACCATTGTCGAACTCGGCGTACAGCAAAGGGAATAGTGGGCGGCAAAAAAAAAAAAAAAACCAAACAAAAACATTTCACATTTCACCCTCGCCATGTATGATGTGCAAAAAAAAAAAACAAACCCGCAAACGGCCGTCGTTACGGTGACACAAAAGTCGCCGATCGCACTGTCCCCCCTCGCAGACGGGTAACACACACACACACACACACACACACACACACACACCAACAACACCAATGGGTCAAAAACCACGCCAACGAGGCGTGCCACCATTCCACGCCACGGCGACCAACCTCGTGGCCGTACCCCGCGCAACACGCTTTGACGCGCCCCCCCCACCCACAAAAAAAAAAAGGAAACACATACATCACAGCCGTCCACACAAACAACAACAACAACAATTCCGCCCTTCCCGCAAAAGGCACGTTGGTGGCCCTGAAAAGGGCCGTTTTGCCGCTCTCGCAACGGAGGAGCCTTCTCCATCCTTCCTTCCTTCCTTCCATTCCAGAGCCACCTCCTTACTTGGAGCTCGTGTACTTGGTCACCGCCTTCGTGCCCTCGCTCACGGCGTGCTTGGCCAGCTCGCCAGGCAGCAACAGCCGCACAGCGGTCTGGATCTCGCGGGACGTGATGGTCGAGCGCTTGTTGTAGTGCGCCAGGCGAGAAGCCTCGGCCGCAATGCGCTCGAAAATGTCGTTCACGAAGCTGTTCATGATGCTCATCGCCTTCGACGAGATGCCCGTGTCAGGGTGCACCTGCTTCAGCACCTTGTAGATGTAGATGGCATAGCTCTCCTTCCTCTTGCGCTTCTTCTTCTTGTCGCCCTTCGAAATGTTCTTCTGCGCCTTGCCAGCCTTCTTGGCGGCCTTCCCGCTAGTCTTGGGCGGCATCTCGAACCAACGTACGGCAGCAGCAACACCAGTAGCAAGCGCTCCGCTCTAGTCAGCGTCTCCCCACACAGTGGCACCCGCCGCCAGCCGCCGCCGCACCTTTACCAGCTCGCCCTGTTGCGGCCGCCGACCAATGGGGCGCGCGCGCAACCGGCCGCCGCACCCGAGCCCATAAAGCACCCCCACCCCGGCTGCGCCGGCACTCGCTGAGTGGCAGTCAAGGGTTGAGCTTGCTCCTCTTACTCGCGCACTGTCAGCCATAGGCCCCCGCTTGGACGGGAGACGAAACAGGAGTGTATTCGGCTGCGCTTTTATTAAAGCCCAGACGATCACTCACGTCGAGTTGCTTTGGCACCAGCGGCCGGGGCAGCAGCTTGTTGGCAAATTGTCGTTGTGTTTTGCTTGCTGTTGTTTGGCGCGGCCTGGTGCGTGCCTTCTTGTTGTCGTGGGCCGGTTTTCCGGCTACTTCGAGCGTCTGTTGCTGCCGCAGGTACTCCACCTGCTCCTCCGAGGCGTAGGGCATTTCCCAAGTCAGGGCCTGGTCACTGGCCAGTCACCCGCGCTTGGTAGGCTGATAGGGTCGGTGTTGTTGCTGGATACGTATAACGGTGACAACAAAGGCAACACCCGACACTCCCTTGGCGGCTTGTCTCCCATTCGGCGTCCGGACATGGATCCCTCCAAGATTGTAGGAGCGAGAGTCGTTCCCCAAGCGGGAGGCTCGCTAATAACAATTATACATACTGCAGACGGTGACACCAAGCAGAACTCTGCTCCACCCTCACCACCACCACCTCCACATACACCCACGCGTTTAGAGATCTCACCAACGTCAAGCCAAAGACTTTCCCTCCCCACCAAAGCCTTGCCCCCCCCTGCCCAACTCCCCCCTGAGAGAAAACCCAGGAATAATCGTCCACAACGCAGGGAGAGGAACATCCTCCCCAAAGAGAGCCCCACACCCAGACTGCAGTCCCTGGATAGGGAAAGGACGTCCCTGAAGAGAAATCGTAGCGTCAGGGACGCCGACAGTCCGAAAGAATTGCGCAAGAGCAAATCGGAGGACTCATTGGCGGTCTCTCCATCGGCAAAAAGAGGGGCGCAGGAAACTGCCCCCTTAGACATGCCGATGGTGGAAGAGACAGTCAGAGAGGCCGACATAGTCCTCCCAGGCGACATCCCGAGCGACGAACCGCCCTTCGAACAAGCCAGAAGGACGGTTCGCCGTTCCTCACTCCAGGAGCACCTCCCCCCCCCCGATAGAGAGCAGAAATCGGTTCGAACCGATTGACCCACAGTCAGCCCCCCCAGTACGACCACCAGTCAAAGCGGGAGCAAAGAAACCCAAAATACCGCCGATAATAGCGGAATGCCCGGAGTCCTATAAGGCCTTCGAAGATTTGCTAAAAAGCTCTCTCGGAAACGGAGAATTTAGCACAAAATCGGGAGGCGGCGACAAAGTCAAAATTTTTGTCAAAACGTCTGAGGACTACAGGAAGGTAAGGGATGTCTTGCAAGAACAAAACATCCCTTACTACACCTTTAGGTTAGTGGATGAAAAGCCTATTAAGGCAGTTATCAGAGGTACCCTGAAAAAGATGTCCCACGAGGAGGTCAAGGAAGAGCTAGTAGGACAAGGTTTTGACGTGACAACGGTCACACACGTTAGGAAAAACTGGCCCCTCAAACTAGTAGTACTAAGAGACACTCCACAGAACCGGAAGGTCTTCCAAGTAACAAAAATCATGTCACTTGACGTAACTGTCGAGAAGTTACGACAAAAAAACAAGTACAGGCAATGCTACAACTGCCAGGGCGTGAACCACGTAGCTAGGCACTGTACAATGCCCCCACATTGCGTGCGCTGTGCTGGGAACCACCAGTCCAGGGATTGCCCCAAAAAAGAGAATGTAGGAGAACCTGTTTGCTATAACTGTAAGGGCCCACACCCAGCCAGCTATGGCCGCTGCCCCACCATCCTAAAAGCAATTGAAAGACAGCAGGCTCACACAGCGCAGCAACAACCGCAAAAAGGCAGGAAGGGCAGGAGAAACGGTTGGAGGGGCCAACCCCAGACAACCGAACAGAACAGAAAAGAGCGGATGTTGCGCGAGACTGTTGCCCCAACCCACCGCCACACAAGTGTAGTTGACGGGCGCCAATACTCTCGGGTATTGAGCCCAACCAACTACACTCCAGAACAAGCCAGTACCGATCCGACTGGCCCTCTCACCGTCGACAGGCACCAAACCACAAATCCGGAGGGACCTGCACCCGCCAGCCAGCCACGGGTTGCAGAAGGCACGAAAAGCGGACCACTGAATGAAGGGCAATCTTGCTACACCGCCGCCAGTGGCCAGCAAACGTGCAGTAGCCAAACTCCCGCAAACCAAGGCGACATTGCGCTGCTAGCCAGTTCTATGAACCAGCTCATGGGGGCAGTCACGACGACACTCTCAATGATGCAGCAGCTAACAGCGCAATTCGCTGAAATATCAGCCACAATGGCAAAAATGTCCTCGCAACTAGCTGCGAAAATTACCGAAACCCCCAACACCCCCCACCATGGATAGGCGCCTACATATCCAAGGGCTAACCATCTGCGTCTTCAACGCTGAAGGTATCCACAAACAGGTACAGGAATTTAAGCAATTCCTGAAAGACGAGGACATAGACGTGTGTTTGATGTCGGAGACCCACCTCAAACCGGGGGTGAAAGCTTCGGCACCAAACTACGCTAGCTACCGCAAGGATAGGCAAACACACGGAGGCGGGGTTGCAATCTACGTAAAACGAGGCATCCCCCACCATCAGTTAATTCCCCCTGACACACAGTCAATAGAGGCGGTAGCCATAGAAATCCAAACTGCCACTGGCCCCCTCACGCTAGTGGCAGTCTATAAGCAACCAAGCGTCATCCTCCACGAACCCGACATAGCGGCACTAACCCAGCTACGAGGCAAGCTCCTAATTGGGGGAGACCTCAATGCAAAACACTCTGACTGGAACTCCAGGCGAACCAACAGAGCTGGCCGCCAGTTACAGAGACTCGCGCGCATCCACCAACTCAATGTGTGGGCTCCCGAAGAACCCACACACTTCCCCCGAAACGGAGCACGCCCAGACGTTATAGACATAGCTATAACGAAAAGGATTGCGGGCTTTGTGGCCGCGAGTTCACTGAACAAAATGTCATCCGACCACAATCCCGTACTCTTCGAAATAGACGTGGGCGAATGGCTTCCGATCCAGAACGGACACCCATCGTTCGAACGAACGAACTGGGAACAGTTCCGAGACGGACTAACGGAAGACATCGCCCACACCCCGCCTCCGAACAGGGACAACACAGAACAGGCCCTCAAACACCTGACTCGAACGATCCTGCAAGCAGCGGAAGCGGCCACCCCGAGGCCCCCCGAAAGTGCACCCAAAAGTAGGCAACTCCCCCCGCACCTGCTTGCGCAAATACGACACAAAAATAGGATCGCGAGAGAATGGAAAATGACCCGAAATCCAGGTACTAGGAGACTACTAAATAGATTGCAACGAGAGCTGAGAGCAGCGCTCGATGAGCACAGAAATAACGAATGGTCTGCTCGTCTGTCCGCCCTCAAGGTGGAGGACAACAGCTTGTGGCAGGCAACTAAACAATTTACTAAAAGACGCGCAAAAATGCCGCCTCTGCACGGCGAGCGCGGCCTCGCGTTTAGCGCTGCTGACAAGGCAAACGCACTCGCAGACGTCTTTGAAAGACAATTCCAACCGGCAGAGGCACAGGATAGGGCCCACGAAGCCATCGTCAGAAGACAACTCAGGGTCTTCCTCGCAGCAGAAGACGATGAAGATGACGCACTGCCACCCTTCTCAGTAGAAGACGTAGTAGGCGCCATAAAAGCACTACCCACAAAAAAAGCGCCTGGCCACGACGTGCTCACAAATGAAGTATTAAAGAACCTACCGTCCGTTGCAATCGAGCTCCTAACGGAGATCTTTAACGAGATCACGCGATCTCGCAGATTTCCAAAAGCGTGGAAACACGCGGAAGTAATCGCGATCGCGAAACCTGGTAAGGACCCCCTTTTCCCGCAAAACTATAGGCCAATTAGTCTTCTCCCTACCCTGAGCAAGTTATATGAACGCCTTCTGCTGTTCCCTATTCAGCAGCACCTCTCTAGGGAACAGATAATACCGAAAGAGCAGTTTGGATTCCAAAGAAACCACTCCGCAACACAACAGCTGATGAGGGTAGTAGAGGCCGCTACCCTAGCACACAGCTACAAAGGCTACTGTGGAATGGTTATGCTAGATGTAGCAAAAGCCTTCGATACGGTCTGGCACATAGGTATACTATACAAGCTGTATACCCAAGGTTTCCCCGGGGCATTAGTCAAACTAATAAGGAGCTACCTGACAGGACGAACTTTTGTTGTCAAAATCGACAACAAATGTTCCTCCAAAAGGGACATACGAGCGGGAGTACCCCAGGGATCAGTTTTAGGGCCCACCCTGTACAACTGCTACACAGCTGACACCCCCACAACCCAACATGTTAAAAATGCACAGTTCGCGGACGACACCGCCTTCCTCTCCCTCAGCGGGAATCGCAATGTCGCAACCGCGCGCCTTCAGTGCATCTTGAACAAGACGGAAGCGTGGGCCAAAAAGTGGCGTATCACGCTCAACGCCGAAAAGACCCAAGCAATAATGTTCACGAAAAAGCTAGGGAAAAGACCTCCCAGATACAGACCTCCCCCTGTGTTGACATTCCAAGGCAGAAATCTACCATGGAGGAACTCTGCGCAATACCTTGGGGTCACGCTAGATAGACGACTCACCTGGCAAACACACATAGCCAACCTGAGGAAAAAAGCAAGCACCAGGCTACATGTCCTATACCCAATCCTAAACGCCAGTAGCGGCCTCTCCGGCGATCTGGGAATCAGGGTCTACTGCAGCCTGGTCAGGCCCATACTAGAATATGCGTGCCCAGTGTGGGGCTACGCAGCAAAATACCACCTAAAGAAGCTCCAAACCATACAAAATAGGGCACTCAAGAGAGCGATACACGTGGACAATCGGTTTCCTACAAACGACCTCCATGACATAACCGGTCTAAAACCACTAAGAGAGCGCTTCAAAGAACTCCCCATAGCGTTCTACAGACAGGCCCACCGCTCACAAAACGAGCTCATCAGCGGCCTAGGGCAATACGACCCACGACAGTTTAGGTGTAAGAGACCAAAAATACTTACACTAAACGACAACTAAAAACACGAAAAACCCATTTAAAAAAAAAAAAAAACATATATTTATATATACACGTAAATTCATAATCTTTATTTTTCTTTTTTTTTCTTTTCTACACAAAATAAATATACAAAAATATCTAAAAAAAAAAATATTAAAAACAAAAAACTAAATAAAAAAAATACAAGAAAACCGGCAATCTGCCCCACAGGTCATATAAAAAAAATCGTGTTCACTGCACACACAAGACATACCTAAATTGGCCAACATTAGCAATACATATCCCAATCAAGGCAGGAGGAAATGTCCACAGACAATACCCTCCACAAAAACCGGCTCTCAAACATGAGACCAAATATTAGTGAAACGACGACGACGACGGCTGCGCCGGCACGCACTCCGCTGCTCGACTCGCTGCCGCTCGCACCGGTCGTTTTCGTTGCCGTTTCGTGTGCACCGTCGCTAGCCCATCGCCATGTCCGGACGCGGAAAGGGAGGCAAAGTCAAGGGCAAGTCAAAGTCCCGCTCAAGCAGGGCTGGGCTCCAGTTCCCGGTCGGCAGAATCCACCGCCTCCTGCGCAAGGGAAACTACGCAGAGCGCGTCGGCGCCGGGGCGCCCGTCTACCTCGCCGCCGTCATGGAGTACCTCGCGGCTGAGGTGCTCGAGCTGGCCGGAAACGCGGCCCGCGACAACAAGAAGACGCGCATCATCCCGCGCCACCTGCAGCTTGCCATCCGCAACGACGAGGAGCTCAACAAGCTCCTGTCGGGCGTCACCATCGCACAGGGTGGTGTCCTGCCCAACATCCAGGCCGTCCTGCTGCCAAAGAAGACCGAGAAGAAGGCCTAAAGGAGGCCAGGCAATCGCAGCGCCGCGTGCTCCCCTGCACGCAACGCGCTTTGCCGGCTCGGCCCACAACAATCGGCCCTTTTCAGGGCCACCACACAAACCTACGTCCAAAGCAAAATTTCAGTCGTCCTCGCCGCACCTTGTTTTGTTTTTTAACTTTGCACTGTCACAGCACAGCCGCCGCCGGCGCACGTCCGCCATCTTGTCGTCCACACAGCCCGTGTGGCCCAACACACACACACACATTTTGCACGGTCGCAGTCGCCTTCCAAACCGACAACGGCAGCAATAATGACCATTGTTAAAGGGAGGCGTGTCGACACACCGCCCTCCACTCCCGCGCGCAACGGCCGTCGACACGAACGAAACAGCTGATCCGGCCGCCTATGCCCACACGCCTTGCCTCGGAAACCCCAACGCCGCCGCAAACAAACACACAGAGCCAAACCACGCAAGCAAATAATCACCGCCTCTCGCACAACAACACACAGCCCGCCATCTCCGTCGCGATCGATACAAAGACACACAAACGAAGCAGCTCCACACACAGCCAGCCACATGACACGTTTCCTTTCCTTCTCCCCTCCCAGTCACATCACGTCGCTCAAACGGAAAGAAAGAAACAAAGACAGAGAGAAACAAACAAACAAACAACACAGCGCACACACGCAGCAACAACACAGACTCTTTCGCACTTTTCAACTTCCGAACAGTGTGGTGGCCCTGAAAAGGGCCGTTTTCTAGTCTCTCCCACCCACAAGCACGGCCGCGGGAAGGCCAGCGCCCGCTGCGACGCAGCCTAACCGCCGAAACCGTACAGGGTGCGCCCCTGCCTCTTCAGGGCGTACACCACGTCCATGGCCGTCACAGTCTTGCGCTTGGCGTGCTCAGTGTACGTCACCGCGTCGCGGATCACGTTCTCCAGGAACACCTTCAGCACCCCGCGGGTCTCCTCGTAGATCAGACCAGAGATGCGCTTCACGCCGCCCCTGCGAGCCAGGCGGCGGATGGCGGGCTTCGTGATGCCCTGGATGTTGTCGCGCAACACCTTGCGGTGCCGCTTGGCGCCACCCTTGCCGAGCCCCTTTCCTCCCTTGCCGCGGCCTGTCATCCTTCCTTCCTCGGGCAAAGCAAAACGTGCACAAACAGCAGCTGCAGCGGCTGGCGAGTCGGCTACGGTCTGCGCCCAGCGCGCCCGCCGCCCCCCTATATAGACTCTGGCCCGCCCTCCCCCCACCACGCGCAACCGAGGGCATATAAGCGCAGCACGGAGGCGCGCGGGCCCGTTGTCAAGGCAGCACCGGACGCCGCGCCGCACCTAACCTCCACGCACGCCGCTCCGCTACCGCTACCGCTACCGCTATGGCCCGCACAAAGCAAACGGCCCGCAAGTCCACCGGCGGAAAGGCGCCGCGCAAACAGCTCGCCACCAAGGCGGCGAGGAAGAGCGCGCCCGCCACCGGAGGCGTCAAGAAGCCCCACCGCTACAGGCCGGGCACCGTCGCCCTGCGAGAAATCAGGCGCTACCAGAAGAGCACAGAGCTGCTCATCCGCAAGCTGCCATTCCAGCGCCTAGTGCGCGAGATCGCCCAGGACTTCAAGACCGACCTGCGCTTCCAGAGCTCCGCAGTCATGGCCCTGCAGGAGGCCAGCGAGGCCTACCTCGTCGGCCTCTTCGAAGACACCAACCTGTGCGCAATCCACGCCAAGCGCGTCACCATCATGCCCAAGGACATCCAGCTCGCGCGCCGCATCCGCGGCGAGCGCGCCTAAACCGCGCCGCGGCACCGCACCGCACAAACAAAAACGGCCCTTTTCAGGGCCACTAACATCTCTCCGTCGCGAGCAAACTTTGTCGGTCGCCTGCCTCTCGCCCCGCAACCCAAAAACAAACACCGCCACTTCCCGTCCGTCCGCCACACCCGCTCACTCTGCCTGCCTGCTAGCAGCGCGCAACAATCACACATCATCCCTCCCCGGCGCTCCAAGCGCACAATACCCAACGGCCGACGTCACACCGCACGGGTGGCTGGCCGGCCGCCGCTTTCGTTTCGAAAACAAAAAAAACCCGCACTCCACTCCGACGGCCAACGGCCAGGCAGGCGCGCTCGCTCGCTCTACACGCCACCGACTCCTTCCACATCTCTCAACGTGCCCCCCGTTGCAAAACATAACACACACAAAGGAACAAAACAAAGACCAGACACGACTCGACAAGACAGACATCCGAGAAGAACGAACGCAGGCAAGCCAACCAACGTATTCAAACAAAACAACGTGACAGAAAACCAACCGTCGGCCGCCGCCACAAACACGGCGACAATCAACCACGACAACAACAACACCGCTTACCGCTACCGCCGCCCACACCCGCCACCGACCCCCGCAATCCAACCACCACGGCACGCAAACAGCATCCCCATGGGCATACAGACAGACACCCACACCAAACGCAACACGACAATCAAAACCTTCCCCGACGTGCTTTGATGGCCCTGAGAAGGGCCGTTTTGGGCCGCGCGTCTCTTGCGCGCCACTAGACGACGACGGGGGGTGGGGACGACGGAGTCAAGCGCCAAACCCTTCCTTTCCCATCTCTTTCTCCTCTACTCTACTTCTTCTTCTTGGGCGAAGCCTTCGCCTTAGACGGCGTCGTCGCCTTCTTCGGGCGCGGCGCCTTCGGCTTCTTCGTCGGAACCTTGGCGGCCTTCTTCGCCTTCGACGGCGACTTGGCCTTGGCCGGCTTGGCCGCAGCCGCCTTCTTCGCACCCGCGGGAGCGGCCGACGCCGCAGACGCCTTCTTGGCGGCGCCCGCCTTCCGACCGGTCGCCGCCTTCACGCCACCAGCCTTCTTTGCGCCGGCCGCACGGGCGCCCTTCTTCTCCTTGCTGGCCGGAGCGGCGCGCTTCTTCTTGGCACCGCCAGCACGAGCCTTGCCGCCCTCGGCCGCCCCCCCGCCGCCGGCGCCGGCAAGCTTGAACGAGCCGGACGCGCCCTTCCCCTTCGTCTGCACCAGCTCGCCCGCCACGACGGCCGACTTGAGGTACTTCTTGATAAACGGCGCCAGCTTCTCCGCGTCCAGCTTGTAGTGCGCGGCTATGTACTTCTTGATCGCCTGCAGCGACGACCCGCCGCGCTCCTTCAGACTCTTGATGGCGGCCGTCACCATCTCAGAGGTGCGCGGGTGCGCAGGCTTGGCGCGCGGCTTCTTCGCAGACGACGCAGACTTGGCCTTCTTCGTAGTGCCGGTGGCGGCGGGTGCCGCAGCAGTCTCGTTCGTAGCCGCCTGATCTGCCATTTCGACGACGCGCGTAACACACAGCGAGAGCGAGCGGGACGGCAGGCACGCAAGCACAGCACAGCAGCAGAGCAGAGAATCACAAGGCCCAGCCAGTGTCGCGGGCGGGCGCGGACGGCCGAGAGAGCGGCCGCCACTCTGCGCGCCGCCGCGCCGCGCCTCCCGCGCTTGCTACCGCCCAACGTCCGACAGCCTGTGCGGAGCAGCCCCAAACCTGCGCCACAACCGCCCGCGCCTTTCAAACCACCGAGGATGGGGCTACACACAGCCACACCACAGTCGCCAACCAGTCGCCACGGCAGCGCCGCAAACCACGGCCAAACTGCAGCTACCGCGCGCTACAGCCTGGGTCGGCCCGCCGAGAATCGCCGCCCCCGCCCAAATGCCGCCCCCACAGCCCCAGCCGACGACCCGCCACAATGGCCAAACCTTCGGCAAAACTCCCACACCGTCGCCGCGGCAGCCCGGCCAGCGCGGCCGGCGCCACAGCCACACAAGCCGAGGCGTGCGGCGATGACGGCCGTGCAAACGCGCCTCCGCCGCCCCATCGCCTTCCGTCGCCCTCCCGCCGTTTCCCGATCGGCCCGCAGCCGTCGGGCCACATCGCGCGCCGTCCTCCTCCTCTCGCCCGCCAACATTCACAGCCGTTTCTCAACAATTGCCCGCCGCAAACGGACGCCGCCTGCGCAACAGGCGCCGCCGCCCCTCGCCGCTTCCGACCCAACCCCTCGACCGAGGCAAACCGCAATCCGAATCTACAGACCAACCCAATCTGCCGTCAAGCACACACGCCAGCCGACCTTACACGTTACGCGTTACACATTACGTTTACACGTCTAGGTTAGGTTAGGTTAGGTGGGCGTGGGTTAGGTTAAGGGGACTTGGGTTAGGTTAAGCGTCAAACTTAGGTTAAGCATTCAAACACGTCAGGCGTCAGAGGCTAGGTTAGGTTAGGTTACACGTTAGGTTAAGGGGTCAGTGCTAGGTTAAGAAGCGTCAAACGTAGGTTAAAAAAGCGTTCAAACGTGAGGCGTGAGCCGGACAGCTTACCGTACGTAGACGTTAGGGGCTCACAGGCTGAGCTCACCTCGCCACACCACAGGTTAGGTTCGGTTCGGTTCGCTCGGCTCAGCGTAAAGCGCCGAGGTCAGGGTTACGTTCGTTCACCTTCGGGCGCCACACTTTCGGTTGAAAGGTCGCGACGGGACGACGTCGGCAGGCACGCCGCAAACGAACAAAAAACGTACAGACGACGTCGAAAACCGCCGACAGACGGGGGAGCAGCACGACCACGACCAGATACCGAGCGCGAACGAGACACACGCGAACCACCCCCACCGGCCAAACGGCACCACACAACAACCCAGAGCACCACGTGTCGACACCAGAAGCAACCCGCCGCTCACGCGACATGGCTGGCACCGAAGGGCAACCGCCCGCAACTGCGCTTTCCGCGCCGGCCCGGATGCACGTCGTGCTACAACAACACCACTACCGTACACAGCCGCTGTTCACAACACCACTATCAATGGCGCGCCCGCGGCTCGCCGCCGTCGCAGTCGCAGCCGCAGCCCCAACGCCAGCACTTTTGCACCACCATTCACACGCACCGCAACACAGCTCGCCGACACAGCCGAACAAAACAAACACCACACAACAACAGCAACAACGCCGCCGCCTCTACTTGTGCCGGCGACCCACCCCGCCGATGGCGCACCTTTCGCCAGCCGGCAATCGACACACACGCACCCACCCCCCGGGGCCCAGTGCAAAAAAAAAACCACACAAAAACAAAACAAAAACAAAACAACACAAACGACACGGGAAGCGCACACCGCCACTTCGCGCGCACGCCACCAACCAGTCGTCGTCTCAAAATAACAAACACAAACAAAATAAACTAACAACTAGGGCAACACAAAACAAAAACGCCTCGCACGAACCGCCCACAAAAAGGACAAGCACACGCACAGCCTCTGCTGACGACCACGACGCAGCGGCACGCTGCTCCTGTCCCGCGCCCCGCGCCCCACTCGATTCACAACTCACGCGACACCGTCAACGACGGGCTCGCTTCCCGCAACCTACCACCTTTCCGCCACGACGCACAGCCCCAGCCCCAGCCCCACCCGACGACTGCACTTTCACCACCGCCTCCCCCTTCCCCCCCAAAACACACACACACACACACACACACAGCCAGCCAAAAACGCACTCGCGACCCACACATGCACGTGCATCGGCACACGCCAACCAGTCAACGTCGACAACCACACGCAAGGCTCGAAACGAAAACGAAACCGGCGTCCTTCCACGTTGCCATCAAGCTACGCGACACAAGACACAAGGAACCAACACAACAGCCGGCCCCACTAATTCCCACTCTCACGCCGCAAAAAGCACACCGAAACCGCCAAACACGCACGCACATTCCCCTTCGCACTGACACCACCGACCGGCTCGCTACCACACACCTCTCGGCAGCCGTTTCACGCCAATTCGCCACACCGCCCACACAGTCGACAAGCGCCCGCCCTGTACGGCACACGCAACGACGCAGCGCAGCAAAGGGCGCCCGCAACACATACCTCTCCGCCGCCCGACGCGCCAACCGCCACACCACACCGCCGGCCACTCGCAAATTGTGCACTGCCACCAGCCACACGTCCAACACGCCGCGCCGCCTCCGGCCACCCGCCAGGGGGCGCTCACGTCCGCGACAACAGCGCGGCCCGCCGGGCCGGGCCGAACCGAACCGAGCCGCCGCTGCTCTGCACTCGGCACGGCCACACCCTGCTGCAGACCGGGCTCGTCCCTCTGTACGCGTCTGCCTGCGCATCAACACAACACGACCTTTTTTGTTTTTTCTTCTCTCTACCGCCATCCCTTCTTCTCGCGTTTTACTCGTTGTTGCAGCAGCGGCGCACACCTACACATCCACAGCCCCAGCCGAGCCGGCCTCACCTCAGGGCCCGCCGCCAGCGTCTCCTCCTCGGGCACAGGTGCGGTGCTGTGGCCGCCCATCCAACCGCATTGCTGGCCGTCCAGCCACCAGGCGTTCCCACTGCCGCGAGCCACGCCGCGCACCGACCCTGCTGCAGAACACGAAGCATAGCCAGAGACCGACCGATACACAAAGCAAGCCGTCGCCTCGCCTCTTGTCCTTCCTGCCTTCCTTCCGCCCCCGCCCTTCTCACACCACCGCCTCTCCACTTTCGCCCCCCCCTCCTTTTTTTTTTTTTTTTTTTGTTTTCTTCTTTCTTTCTTTCTTTCTTTGGCCCTCTCTCCTTCCCGCCATGGCGGTTACGGCACCGCCTGCAGCGGCAGATTTTTTGCGCCCACACGCCTACTCCTACCACCATTAAACCTTGCCCTGCCCTGCCCTGCCCTGCCCTGCCCATCAACGTCGCAGTCGAACCGACGCTTGCCAACACACTGCCCACGTTCCTTTCTCTTTTCGGCCTACGCCCATTACGCGCCGCCGCCACAGCACCTTCCCTTCCCACAACACACCGACGTCATCACACGCACCCAAAACAGGGGCCACGACCGTGTTCCTCGCCCACTCCCATCCCGCACGGTACGCACATTCCCAACTACTACCGCGCACCCTCCCTTTCCAATCTGTGTGTCTCTGTGTCTGTGTCCTGTCCGCGCGTGACGCCTCTCAACATCCGCCGTCCCCCGTCCCGTTTTCGCCCCCATGCCGTCGTCGCGCCGCCTCCGCCCCTGTCCGCCCCGCACCACACCATACACCGCTGCTTGTCCCGGCCGTTGCCACCAAAGGCGCCGACCGCAAACGCGCCACGCCGCAGCCCCCGTGCGTCTCGCGCTCGCTTGCATCTCCGTGCCGACGCTGCCTCTCTTCCCGCTCGCACTCGACCTCGACAACACAGTCTTTGGCTCCGCCACTGCGTGTTCCGGTGGTACGCACGCTGCAACACGTATGTATTCATTACCAGAGCGATGGCGAGGCATGACAGCATCTCTGTCTGACCAGAGAGTTCTTTATCGCTGCTAGTCGGCGCTTGGACCGCGCCAGACGACAGTAGTGGCACGCACCGGGTCGCCAGGAACAGTTGTTATATATATATATTGTAGCGCGAGTCGGGAGAGGTAGTAGTCGGTCGACAGTAGTAGCGGGTGGACGGTTGTACTGAGCGGGCGTCGGCGGCGTGCTCTGCTCGTCTCGCGACTCTGGTCACGGTTCGGGACGATGTATAGTCTATTGTGTTATAATCAAACGGTGGTGTGACGCTGCATTGCGCAAATCTGATAACGTATGTTCATTGTACTTATTTTGTTCAACAACAAAAGCCCCACTATTACTTTTTTTCTAAAGTAACTTTTGTCTCTTAACGAAAAACATTCACTTTTTAAAGACTACTTCCTATGGCATTTCCCTCCAAGGGGTGCAATTAATTACCAGCCAGCACTCATTCATTGCACACAGCTGTGTAAGGGGTATCTACAATTGAGGAGCGGATATAAATGCAATTTTTTGTTTTTTTTTTTTTTTTTGTGTGTGTGTTGTAACCTCCCAGCAAAATTTAAAATAATGGACAATGTTATTTACGGATGCTAATGGACATTGCGCTAATTGTAACCTCGCCCACAATGAGAGGTATTGAAAATGGCAACACAAATGTGAAATTCGCAATCTGACTCAAATATAAAGTCTTCACACAACATTTAAAAAAGTCCGTTCAGTGACAAGAAACTTCAATTAAACCGAAATATCGGTCTTTGGCCCTGTGCAAAACAATCAGAATTAAAGTCTTACCTCCGAATAAATGGATGTCACATTTCTGCTCTGGTTGTTGCGCAGCGCTTGGAGGAACTGCATTGCAAATAATAATATTCTCTTTTTTTGTGATTTTAGTGACATTTTTCTTCAAAGAAGTGGAATGAAATGTGAAGTGCAACGAACTCTTTAGTTCAATAAACAATTAAATGTTTGAAAAATGCTTTTGAAATAAAAATTATTATTGGGGAACTTGTTGGAGAATAATTACAATAAATACAATTTTTCATTATCTAATGATTATATTAATTAACAGTATACCTTATTCACCATCTTGACCAGTGTTGCCGACCGCCTACATCACACAACCGCACTCGGCTGCTACTACTGACCGACCGCTCTGCATGACGACTATTGGCGTACTGCACGCGACGACTACTGACAGAGTACAGCCCTCAACTACACAGAGCTACGGACTCGCAACGACTACTGACTGACTGACTGACTGACTGACTGAGAACCGCTCGCAACACTCGCGCAGTCCAGCGCAAACTCTCTGGTCACAGATGCTACAATGTCTCGCCATCGCTACTATGTTACATACGTGTTTCAGTGTCTTTTTCATTGGGGTAACGATCTTTGGCTCTTTTTATTCTGAATACAGGGCCAAAGGTCAACGCTGCTGCCCTTATACAATTTATCAGGTTTCATTATGTCTGTTGCAATGTTACATACGGTTCACTCTTTCATTAATATTATCGTTGGGTTTGTTTTGTAGGGACGTTAACATTCTGGCACATTTTTATTATCATCGGACTCTCTGCTATTTGTGCAGGGAGGTTATACCTGGGTCCATTTCCATTTCCATTTCCATTTACATTTTAATATTGATAGACTTTTTGTTTTCTTGTTGTTTTTCCTTCTTTTTTTTTTGTTGTTTTTTTTTTGTTTTGTTTTTCCCGCTCTCACCACCACCGCCGCATCACGCCTTCCGTTTTCTTGGTTTCTTTTCTGTTCTTCAACTGCTTCAACATCACCGCGCCCCATTTCCACACCACAGCCATCAGCCTCCAAGACGGGCGGGCGCAGTGTGCCATTTCCGGCGCACAAGCACACCCGTACGGTACTCTCCTCGCCCCCACGCCACCAACAACACAGCGACCACGCGGCTTTCAGGCACGGCACGGCACCGGCGAAATGCGCCGCCCCCGCCCCTCCGCGCATCCGTCCGTCTCGCCACGTTCACTGACAGCCGCGTCTGCGGCTACACCACGACAACCACAACACAACACCGCTCCCCTCCCTGGCAACTCACATTGTTTTTCTCCTCCTCTTTTGCACAAACCACAACGCCGAGCACAGGCGCAAGCCACCCACACCGCGCCCCTCCCCGTCCCGTCTTTGGCCGCCGCTCCTCGTTTCCTCGTTTGCCCCCTCCCATCTCCCGAAATGCCATGCCAGCAGCGTTACGCATGCCCCTCCCCTGTCCACACAACACTACCGCCTAACGAACAGCCTTCCGGGCCACATGCAGGGCACGCCCACCTCCAAACACTGCCAATTCACGGACGCACGCACACACACACACACACACACACACACACACGCACGCACACACACTCACTTTCTCGACACCTTTCTGTACGGAGGGTGCGTCATCTCGACCGTGACAGAGTGACGGCAACTATCGACGATCCATTTCCCCCCACTGGTAAAACATGTCCACTAACACCTACATACATCATTCAAGTACACAGACAATAGCATACACACAATGGGAGGGCACACGAACATGGACGGCACGGCACTGTCATACACTCTTCCTCAGAACCATATCAACAAACGTTACGTACATCCGGGAAAGCGAAAGCGAAAGCAAAAGCAAAGGGCAAAGCCCAATGCAGCCGTCAAAGGTAACGTTCACCACGGCAGACACTTGCAGCCGCGCCGCCGTTAAACGCATTTCAGTGCGGCTCCAATACGCCTCCGACACGGGAACGTTCCGTTGCTCTACGAATGCGTTTCTCCCCTTTTTCCCTTCCTCTCTCTTTTGCCCCCCCTCCTTGCACTCTTGCCTCATTCCTCACGTTCTGCCCAGACATTCGACCGATCAAAGTCAACCTTTCGTTACCGTTCTCAGCGCGACGGTGTACAACAGTATGACGGGTGTGCCCACGACTTCGGTTCAGTTGCGTGACGCCGGTCTATCGCGCCGATCGACAGTTACTCAGGGGGCGACGGATCGGACCACGTCACCGACACACAAAACACTTTCAAACAAACAAATACATACCGGATGGACACAGACAAACACGTGTACAGACATTCGCCAAACAAACGACCGCCGCCGCCGCCGCCGTCGTCGCGCTTACTGTACTGCACTGGACACGCGTGCATCTTGAATGACGACATCGGTGTGCGTGCGTCGTACGCAATCAGTCAGACACGGCTATCAAACATCAGAGTCGAATGGTACATCATCGTGCGTGTCGCCGTACACGTACAGTACAATACAACAACAATGCGTCTTAATGGCACGTTCATTTCAACGTCACTCACACACCTCCACGCTGCAGTTACGTCGCACCATTGTCGAACTCGGCGTACAGCAAAGGGAATAGTGGGCGGCAAAAAAAAAAAAAAAACCAAACAAAAACATTTCACATTTCACCCTCGCCATGTATGATGTGCAAAAAAAAAAACAAACCCGCAAACGGCCGTCGTTACGGTGACACAAAAGTCGCCGATCGCACTGTCCCCCCTCGCAGACGGGTAACACACACACACACACACACACACACACACCAACAACACCAATGGGTCAAAAACCACGCCAACGAGGCGTGCCACCATTCCACGCCACGGCGACCAACCTCGTGGCCGTACCCCGCGCAACACGCTTTGACGCGCCCCCCCCACCCACAAAAAAAAAAGGAAACACATACATCACAGCCGTCCACACAAACAACAACAACAACAATTCCGCCCTTCCCGCAAAAGGCACGTTGGTGGCCCTGAAAAGGGCCGTTTTGCCGCTCTCGCAACGGAGGAGCCTTCTCCATCCTTCCTTCCTTCCTTCCATTCCAGAGCCACCTCCTTACTTGGAGCTCGTGTACTTGGTCACCGCCTTCGTGCCCTCGCTCACGGCGTGCTTGGCCAGCTCGCCAGGCAGCAACAGCCGCACAGCGGTCTGGATCTCGCGGGACGTGATGGTCGAGCGCTTGTTGTAGTGCGCCAGGCGAGAAGCCTCGGCCGCAATGCGCTCGAAAATGTCGTTCACGAAGCTGTTCATGATGCTCATCGCCTTCGACGAGATGCCCGTGTCAGGGTGCACCTGCTTCAGCACCTTGTAGATGTAGATGGCATAGCTCTCCTTCCTCTTGCGCTTCTTCTTCTTGTCGCCCTTCGAAATGTTCTTCTGCGCCTTGCCAGCCTTCTTGGCGGCCTTCCCGCTAGTCTTGGGCGGCATCTCGAACCAACGTACGGCAGCAGCAACACCAGTAGCAAGCGCTCCGCTCTAGTCAGCGTCTCCCCACACAGTGGCACCCGCCGCCAGCCGCCGCCGCACCTTTACCAGCTCGCCCTGTTGCGGCCGCCGACCAATGGGGCGCGCGCGCAACCGGCCGCCGCACCCGAGCCCATAAAGCACCCCCCACCCCGGCTGCGCCGGCACGAGAGAGAGAGAGAGGCGCAGAAGACCGGTGAAGACGCAGAGACGCAGACGTCAGACGCGCTGGAGACGCCGGCGCGCACGCATCTCTACACGCAGACGAGCGGTCATGGCTGGACGCAGGAAGGGCAGCAAGATTGCGGCCGCGCTGGAACTCCTGGTCGATGCGATCGGGACGGACCGCGGACGCAGTCGGCGCCACAAGAAGAAGAAGAGCACCGAGCAGCAATGCTTCAAGTGCCAGAGGATGGGGCACATCGCTAGAGTGTGCAGGGGCACTTTTGCGTGTCTGAAGTGTGCCGAGGCACACGACACGCGAAACTGCACCAAGCCCCGCGACGCGGCTGCCAAGTGCGTGAACTGCGGCGGTGCCCACGCCGCAAACTCGCGTAGCTGCGCCTACGTGCGGGGCTACAGAAGCAGGATGGCCGCCCCACGCCCTGCCGAGGTACCTGGCGTCGAGACGGACGTCCCACCCCCCCGCTCCCGTGGGGACGGTGGACCATGCCGTCGCGAAGCCACCACGGACGACGCACTGACCGTCTTCCACACCGCCCTTGCGGCCGAAAGGGCCGCCATGAGGGAGGAACTCGTGGCTGTTCACCGCCAGCTGCAACAGCTGCGTGAGGAGCTGCGGGTCCTCAAGAAGACGTCTGCCACCAACGCCAGCTCCACTGCGAGTCGGCCAGCGGGGGTCGACGCCTCCACCCAGACGGTGCCACCCGAGCCGCCAGTTGAGGTGACGGGCGGCGCGGAGGCACCGACGGACATGGAAGTGGAGCAGCCCGCTCTCCCTCCGGACGCGGAGACCGAGCCGCGGGCACACGACGAAGGGACGCACACGGAGACACCCCCAGCTGCTGCGGCGGAGACAGAATGCCGGCCGCTCCCTGCGGAGTACAGCCTGGACTCTATGCTGCAGGTGTTCGCGTCTCTACATGGCCCAGGCGGGAAATTCCAGCTCCTGGATCTGGACATCCCTCTACCCAACATGCCGGAGACCGCTTCCTCGCAAGCTGAAGAAGCGGCAACAGACGAAGAGCTGCCCCTCCCGCTCCCAGACGAGCGGAGCGTGCAGCCCTTCCTAAAGAAGATCGCGGCGTCGCTGAAGGACGGGTCGTACCCTCACGGGGACAACCCATACCCCTTCACGCCGGCGCGCGCGAAGCCACCACTGCCTCACGTACCGTGCGATCTCACGCTCATGCGTGACATGTTGCGTGAGGCAGTAACGAAGAAGGAGCTGATTCGGCTCAATAGCCGCCCCATCTTCACCCCTTCGGACTGGCAACACCTCTGCCGGGTCACACAGAAGTGGGTGATGGAGGAGTGGCGCTCTGGCAGGCGTCAGCCTGCCCCAGAAGACATAGAGATAAACAACTACTTCGCTGGTCAAAAATCAGCGAGGTAGCCGAGGCACATTCCAACTAGAGGCCAAAAGAAGTACGACAACAGAGGAGTTAAGGAGGAACAGCAGCACTACTGCTTAGCCTCCACCATCTCCGGACTGAGGAGGTCCGTGATTTTCGAGCGAGCTGCGCCGGCACGCACTCCGCTGCTCGACTCGCTGCCGCTCGCACCGGTCGTTTTCGTTGCCGTTTCGTGTGCACCGTCGCTAGCCCATCGCCATGTCCGGACGCGGAAAGGGAGGCAAAGTCAAGGGCAAGTCAAAGTCCCGCTCAAGCAGGGCTGGGCTCCAGTTCCCGGTCGGCAGAATCCACCGCCTCCTGCGCAAGGGAAACTACGCAGAGCGCGTCGGCGCCGGGGCGCCCGTCTACCTCGCCGCCGTCATGGAGTACCTCGCGGCTGAGGTGCTCGAGCTGGCCGGAAACGCGGCCCGCGACAACAAGAAGACGCGCATCATCCCGCGCCACCTGCAGCTTGCCATCCGCAACGACGAGGAGCTCAACAAGCTCCTGTCGGGCGTCACCATCGCACAGGGTGGTGTCCTGCCCAACATCCAGGCCGTCCTGCTGCCAAAGAAGACCGAGAAGAAGGCCTAAAGGAGGCCAGGCAATCGCAGCGCCGCGTGCTCCCCTGCACGCAACGCGCTTTGCCGGCTCGGCCCACAACAATCGGCCCTTTTCAGGGCCACCACACAAACCTACGTCCAAAGCAAAATTTCAGTCGTCCTCGCCGCACCTTGTTTTGTTTTTTAACTTTGCACTGTCACAGCACAGCCGCCGCCGGCGCACGTCCGCCATCTTGTCGTCCACACAGCCCGTGTGGCCCAACACACACACACACATTTTGCACGGTCGCAGTCGCCTTCCAAACCGACAACGGCAGCAATAATGACCATTGTTAAAGGGAGGCGTGTCGACACACCGCCCTCCACTCCCGCGCGCAACGGCCGTCGACACGAACGAAACAGCTGATCCGGCCGCCTATGCCCACACGCCTTGCCTCGGAAACCCCAACGCCGCCGCAAACAAACACACAGAGCCAAACCACGCAAGCAAATAATCACCGCCTCTCGCACAACAACACACAGCCCGCCATCTCCGTCGCGATCGATACAAAGACACACAAACGAAGCAGCTCCACACACAGCCAGCCACATGACACGTTTCCTTTCCTTCTCCCCTCCCAGTCACATCACGTCGCTCAAACGGAAAGAAAGAAACAAAGACAGAGAGAAACAAACAAACAAACAACACAGCGCACACACGCAGCAACAACACAGACTCTTTCGCACTTTTCAACTTCCGAACAGTGTGGTGGCCCTGAAAAGGGCCGTTTTCTAGTCTCTCCCACCCACAAGCACGGCCGCGGGAAGGCCAGCGCCCGCTGCGACGCAGCCTAACCGCCGAAACCGTACAGGGTGCGCCCCTGCCTCTTCAGGGCGTACACCACGTCCATGGCCGTCACAGTCTTGCGCTTGGCGTGCTCAGTGTACGTCACCGCGTCGCGGATCACGTTCTCCAGGAACACCTTCAGCACCCCGCGGGTCTCCTCGTAGATCAGACCAGAGATGCGCTTCACGCCGCCCCTGCGAGCCAGGCGGCGGATGGCGGGCTTCGTGATGCCCTGGATGTTGTCGCGCAACACCTTGCGGTGCCGCTTGGCGCCACCCTTGCCGAGCCCCTTTCCTCCCTTGCCGCGGCCTGTCATCCTTCCTTCCTCGGGCAAAGCAAAACGTGCACAAACAGCAGCTGCAGCGGCTGGCGAGTCGGCTACGGTCTGCGCCCAGCGCGCCCGCCGCCCCCCTATATAGACTCTGGCCCGCCCTCCCCCCACCACGCGCAACCGAGGGCATATAAGCGCAGCACGGAGGCGCGCGGGCCCGTTGTCAAGGCAGCACCGGACGCCGCGCCGCACCTAACCTCCACGCACGCCGCTCCGCTACCGCTACCGCTACCGCTATGGCCCGCACAAAGCAAACGGCCCGCAAGTCCACCGGCGGAAAGGCGCCGCGCAAACAGCTCGCCACCAAGGCGGCGAGGAAGAGCGCGCCCGCCACCGGAGGCGTCAAGAAGCCCCACCGCTACAGGCCGGGCACCGTCGCCCTGCGAGAAATCAGGCGCTACCAGAAGAGCACAGAGCTGCTCATCCGCAAGCTGCCATTCCAGCGCCTAGTGCGCGAGATCGCCCAGGACTTCAAGACCGACCTGCGCTTCCAGAGCTCCGCAGTCATGGCCCTGCAGGAGGCCAGCGAGGCCTACCTCGTCGGCCTCTTCGAAGACACCAACCTGTGCGCAATCCACGCCAAGCGCGTCACCATCATGCCCAAGGACATCCAGCTCGCGCGCCGCATCCGCGGCGAGCGCGCCTAAACCGCGCCGCGGCACCGCACCGCACAAACAAAAACGGCCCTTTTCAGGGCCACTAACATCTCTCCGTCGCGAGCAAACTTTGTCGGTCGCCTGCCTCTCGCCCCGCAACCCAAAAACAAACACCGCCACTTCCCGTCCGTCCGCCACACCCGCTCACTCTGCCTGCCTGCTAGCAGCGCGCAACAATCACACATCATCCCTCCCCGGCGCTCCAAGCGCACAATACCCAACGGCCGACGTCACACCGCACGGGTGGCTGGCCGGCCGCCGCTTTCGTTTCGAAAACAAAAAAAACCCGCACTCCACTCCGACGGCCAACGGCCAGGCAGGCGCGCTCGCTCGCTCTACACGCCACCGACTCCTTCCACATCTCTCAACGTGCCCCCCGTTGCAAAACATAACACACACAAAGGAACAAAACAAAGACCAGACACGACTCGACAAGACAGACATCCGAGAAGAACGAACGCAGGCAAGCCAACCAACGTATTCAAACAAAACAACGTGACAGAAAACCAACCGTCGGCCGCCGCCACAAACACGGCGACAATCAACCACGACAACAACAACACCGCTTACCGCTACCGCCGCCCACACCCGCCACCGACCCCCGCAATCCAACCACCACGGCACGCAAACAGCATCCCCACGGGCATACAGACAGACACCCACACCAAACGCAACACGACAATCAAAACCTTCCCCGACGTGCTTTGATGGCCCTGAGAAGGGCCGTTTTGGGCCGCGCGTCTCTTGCGCGCCACTAGACGACGACGGGGGGTGGGGACGACGGAGTCAAGCGCCAAACCCTTCCTTTCCCATCTCTTTCTCCTCTACTCTACTTCTTCTTCTTGGGCGAAGCCTTCGCCTTAGACGGCGTCGTCGCCTTCTTCGGGCGCGGCGCCTTCGGCTTCTTCGTCGGAACCTTGGCGGCCTTCTTCGCCTTCGACGGCGACTTGGCCTTGGCCGGCTTGGCCGCAGCCGCCTTCTTCGCACCCGCGGGAGCGGCCGACGCCGCAGACGCCTTCTTGGCGGCGCCCGCCTTCCGACCGGTCGCCGCCTTCACGCCACCAGCCTTCTTTGCGCCGGCCGCACGGGCGCCCTTCTTCTCCTTGCTGGCCGGAGCGGCGCGCTTCTTCTTGGCACCGCCAGCACGAGCCTTGCCGCCCTCGGCCGCCCCCCCGCCGCCGGCGCCGGCAAGCTTGAACGAGCCGGACGCGCCCTTCCCCTTCGTCTGCACCAGCTCGCCCGCCACGACGGCCGACTTGAGGTACTTCTTGATAAACGGCGCCAGCTTCTCCGCGTCCAGCTTGTAGTGCGCGGCTATGTACTTCTTGATCGCCTGCAGCGACGACCCGCCGCGCTCCTTCAGACTCTTGATGGCGGCCGTCACCATCTCAGAGGTGCGCGGGTGCGCAGGCTTGGCGCGCGGCTTCTTCGCAGACGACGCAGACTTGGCCTTCTTCGTAGTGCCGGTGGCGGCGGGTGCCGCAGCAGTCTCGTTCGTAGCCGCCTGATCTGCCATTTCGACGACGCGCGTAACACACAGCGAGAGCGAGCGGGACGGCAGGCACGCAAGCACAGCACAGCAGCAGAGCAGAGAATCGCTCGCTCGCTCGCTCGCTTCTACCTTACGGGTCGGCCCTGACCCGTGCAGGAGCAGGCTAAGCAGTCTTCTGCTATTCCTGCGTAAACCTTATGTATTGGAACTGCGGCCTCTCTTCATGGATTGGCCTCTAGGTTTTCCTGGGTGCGGATGTCCTGTCTCTGTTGTGGGAGTTTTCACTCCCGCAGCAGGTCCGGCCAACGGGTTGTTGGCCTGTGATGTGTAGGGTGGCCCAGATCCCTGATGAGCCGGTTTTCGGACCGTTCGGTCCGCTCGTAGAACGTCCGCGCCGTTTGCTTGAAGCGGTCGCGGAGGAGGGGGATTCCTGTCTGCTCGTGTAGCCGAGCGGTCGAATATAGCCTCGGCAGGCGCAGGGCGAGCTTGAGCGCCCTGCTCTGCACCCTCTGCAGCTTTTTGATGTGTGTTTCGGCCGCGTTGCCCCACACCACAGCCGCGTATTCCAGCACTGGACGTACCAGCGCCAGGTACAGCGTGATGCCGTGGTGAGGTGGCAGCGCAGACGAGGGGTTGAGCAGAGGGTACAGGACGCGTAGGCGCCCTATTGCTCTGCCCCTGACGTCCTCAATGTGCGGCTTCCACGTCAGCTTCTGGTCCAATGTGACCCCCAGGTAGCGGCCAGTCTTGCTCCATGGGACGGGGCTGCCCATGATGGTGACTGGCGGAAGATCAGGCGGCAGTGGTCTTCTCGTGAAGACCACCGCCTGGCTCTTCGCCGCGTTTTGCTTGAGGCGCCACTTGGTTGACCAGGCGCCAAGGGCCTCGCAACCTCTTTGGAGAAGACGGCGCATCTCGACCGCCTTCATGCTCCGCACGAACAGCGCAGTGTCGTCGGCATATAGTGCCAACTTCACCGGCGTCACGCGCGGAGCGTCGGCGGTGTATAGGGAGTACAATAGGGGCCCAAGGACGGACCCCTGCGGCACTCCAGCACGGATGTGTCGATGGGTGGATGTCCCATCGTCCAGTCTGACGTGGAAGGACCGCTCGGCTAGGTATGAGCGGAGGAGGACCCCGTGCGACGTCGGGACCCCGTGTACAAAGAGTTTGTACACGAGGCCGTCGTGCCACACAGAGTCGAATGCCCTGGATACGTCCAGGAACACCGCCCCAAGGTATTCCCGGGTCTCCAGGGCGCGCATCGCTTCTTCTACCAGCCGCATCAGCTGGTGGACGGTGGAATGGCCCCTCCTAAAGCCGAACTGCTCATCGGGTATGATGCCTTCCGCTGACACGTGGCGGAGCAGTCGTCTGGCGTACAGGCGCTCAAACACCTTCGAGAGCGCCGGCAGCAGGCTGATGGGCCTGTAGTTGGCGGCGTCCCGTGGGTCCTTGTTCGCCTTGGGGATTGCCACCACCTCTGCGTGTTTCCACACAGTGGGGTAGACCCCAGAGCGAAGGACCTCATTGAAGATGCCCGCCAGGAACGGGTATGCGCCCGCCGGCAGGCTCCTCAGCAGATGGTTGGTGACGCCGTCAGCACCGCCAGCCTTCTTGGTGTTGAGCGCTGTAATCTGCGCGGCCACCTCCTCGTCAGAGATGGGGTCGATCTCGTCTGCGTCGTCCCTGGCTTCCAGGAACACAGGGAGCTGCTCTTCCACCCGGTGGAGGTGTTCTTCGTCTACATTGTCATCCACCGGGGTGAATGACAGCTCGAAGTGGTCCGCCAGGACGCCCGCTTTGCCGTCCGGGCTGCAGACGACGTCTTGTCCGACGAGCAGAGGCGGCACGCGCTGCCTTCTGCGTAGAAAGGACTTCACAGTCCGCCACGCGCTGCCGTCCTCAGGGTTGAGGGAGGCGACGAGGTCCGCCCAGACGTTGTTCCTGTGCGCCTCAGCCGCCGCTTTGATTTCTCTCCGCATGCGGTTGAGGCGCCGTTTCGTCGCGGGTTGGCGGGTGAGCTGCCACTCCCGGAAGAGGCGGTTCTTCTCCCGTATTGCGTCCCGGATGGGAGGCGGTAGGTTACGGGAGAAGTCCCTGGTACCCTGTGGAGGGGGAGGGGAGGCCGCGTCGGCTGCTTGCAGCAGCTGGCGGGTGAGGAACTGGAGGGCGGCATCCGCACCCACTGCCGCGGGGTCAGGTGAGTTCTCCAGTGATGCCAGGACATTGTCCTGGAATCGGTCGCAGTCCAGGCGCCGGTACGTCCGCCGACGTGGCGGGAGCGTGGCTCCAGCGATGTCGATTTGGTAGACCACCGGCAGGTGGTCGGACGACATCGCGCACCGCGTGGTGGCGGTCGTGTGATGCCCGATTCCTTTGATGACGGCCACGTCGAGCACGTCTGACCGCCCCCTGGCCGGGAAGATGGTGTGTTCCCGTGGGCCCAGGACCAGGGCGCCATTCCTCTGGGCAGCGCGAAGAAGTCGGCGGCCACTGATGTTCGTGAGGCGGGAGTTCCATTCCGGGTGCTTCGCGTTGAAGTCACCCGCAATGAATGTCCTTCCCCCAAACGTCAGCAGCTCGTCGATGTCCGCCTCCTGGAGGTGTCCACGCGGCGGCCTGTATGCAGCCACGAAGGTTATTTGCCCCGCAGCCGTGGTGACGTTCACCCCGGTGGCTTCCAGGGTGGCCATGGCTGGGAGCTGCACCTGGTGGTGCCGGAGTGAGGCGCGTACGTAGATGGCGGTACCCCCGCCTGCCGTCGGCCTGTCGTTCCGGTAGCAAACATAGTTTGCCACCTTCACGCGAACTCCCGGCTTGAGGTGAGTTTCGCAGATCAGACACAGGTCGATTGCCTCGTCCTGCATGAACTGACGAAACTCACCTTGTTGTGGGAACAGGCTGTTGGCGTTGAAGCCACAGATGGTCAGGCCATGGATATGGGCATTATCCATGGTGTGGCTTCGCGGCGACGGTAGTGGCCTGGAGGGCCCCCGTTACGGCGGTGACGAGCACCGGCAGTTGCTGTAGCAAGGCAGAGAGGGAGCTCAGCATTGCTCCCAGGTCTGCTGCTTCCAGTCCTGGTGTTGCAGCTGCAGGTGCCGCAATTGCGGCTTGCGGCGTGGCTGTGGTGGGGGGACGGGTTTGGCGTCCGCCCTGGTGTTGGACCTCCCGGGTGCCGGCTGCCTGGTTAGGCGACGTGGTGGCCGGGAATTCCGCCTGCCGCCCCCTGGGGGCGTCCAAAGACTCCCCCTTGGTGGCAGAGGCGAAACTGGTGCCTGGTTGCACCTTTCGAGCGGGTGCCGCTCGTCCTTGCTGGCGTGGGCGGCGCTTGAAGGCGGCGCAGCCTCTGTAGCTCGCCACATGTGGCTCGCTGCAGTTACAGCACTTGGGCGCCTCCTCCCTCTTCTTCGTGCAGTCCCGACTCTGGTGGGAGTCGGCGCACTTGACGCAGCGGGCCGGCATCGTGCAGTAGCGCGCCACGTGGTCAAGGCCTTGGCAGGAGAAGCACTGGGCGCGCCTCCCCTTGGCCTTGAGCGGCTCCACTTCCACACCGATCCTGGCCACCATCTGCAACTGGAAAATCTTGCGGTTTTCGAAGTTGTCCGGAAGGACAACTAGGAACAGCGGCATGGGTCTCTTCGTCCTGGGAGACTTCATGAGAGTGACCGAGCTGGCCATGTAGCCCAGCGCAGCTAGTTCCCTCTTGAGATGGTCGGTCTCCATTTTTAGCGGAAGGCGGCGGAAAACCACCTTCAGCTGCTTCACTGGCTCGGCATTGTGGGTGAAGCAGTGAAGCTTCTCCACCTCTATGAGCCGCATGGCAGCTCGGTATTCCTCCATCGTGCTGACCCAGACTCTGTATAAGTCCCGACCAGCACATTTGATCTTGGCGGAGGACGTCACCGCCTGGAACTTCTCGAGGAAGGACTGGTACGTGTCCGTCCACGATACAGTTATCGGTGGCGGAGCGGGTGCCCGCCTCTTGGGTGCCTCAGCAGCATCCATGGCCTCCTGTTCGTCGGGTACGTCGACGAATGCGTTCGCCGTCGGCAGCGGCTGCACAGTCTCGAGCCGCTTGGCCCGAGCAGTGTGCCGCCGCTTCGGGACAACGAAGCCGTCGTCAGTCCCCTTTTCTGCCTCGGAGGGGGCAGGAGCCTCCGGCATCTTCTTCCTCTGACTCCGCCTGAAATCAGAATCAGAGATTGCGGAGGACTCGTCCTCCTCCGACGCTGCAGGCCTCTTTCTAGAGGGCTGCGATGTGTCCATGTCTGTCCCCTCGATCAGGTCGCCCAGGTTAGCCTCTGGGATCATGCTGTCACGTGGCAGGACGGTGACGTCTTCTGTCGTCACGCCTGGCGGTACAGCAATCGGTGTATATGTGGTCTCTTCACTGGAAGAGACCGGAGTGGCAGTCAGCAGGGCTCCAGTTTCTTCTGTAACTGGGCCTGGTGGTGCAACACTCATCGGGGCCGCCACTGGCAGAACAATGCCGTCTTCATTCGGCACGCCTGGCAGGGCTCCCGACGGTACTCTCGCCTCTTCGTATACCACGCAACCGAGTGACCTCAGGTGCTGTTGGAACAAGCGGAGTGCTCGTTCGTCAGCAGCGTATTCAGGGTAAACATTGCCCCGTGATAAACGGTGTACAACGAGGTACACCTGCTCTGGCGTGAGCGGGCTAATGCCCCTTGGTTGTGCCGTTGCGTAGTCCATCGTCGGTAGCTGCGTCGTCGTACGTGGGGGGCCGGACGGGGCCGCCGACGGGGCTGGCTCGGTCGCCCGGGCCAGTCCCGCCGGGCAGCGGTCCGCCACACCCTGCGCCTGAGTAGCGTGGTCCTGCTCGCACGGCATGCTAACTCGGAATGTGCAGAGCAGAGAATCACAAGGCCCAGCCAGTGTCGCGGGCGGGCGCGGACGGCCGAGAGAGCGGCCGCCACTCTGCGCGCCGCCGCGCCGCGCCTCCCGCGCTTGCTACCGCCCAACGTCCGACAGCCTGTGCGGAGCAGCCCCAAACCTGCGCCACAACCGCCCGCGCCTTTCAAACCACCGAGGATGGGGCTACACACAGCCACACCACAGTCGCCAACCAGTCGCCACGGCAGCGCCGCAAACCACGGCCAAACTGCAGCTACCGCGCGCTACAGCCTGGGTCGGCCCGCCGAGAATCGCCGCCCCCGCCCAAATGCCGCCCCCACAGCCCCAGCCGACGACCCGCCACAATGGCCAAACCTTCGGCAAAACTCCCACACCGTCGCCGCGGCAGCCCGGCCAGCGCGGCCGGCGCCACAGCCACACAAGCCGAGGCGTGCGGCGATGACGGCCGTGCAAACGCGCCTCCGCCGCCCCATCGCCTTCCGTCGCCCTCCCGCCGTTTCCCGATCGGCCCGCAGCCGTCGGGCCACATCGCGCGCCGTCCTCCTCCTCTCGCCCGCCAACATTCACAGCCGTTTCTCAACAATTGCCCGCCGCAAACGGACGCCGCCTGCGCAACAGGCGCCGCCGCCCCTCGCCGCTTCCGACCCAACCCCTCGACCGAGGCAAACCGCAATCCGAATCTACAGACCAACCCAATCTGCCGTCAAGCACACACGCCAGCCGACCTTACACGTTACGCGTTACACATTACGTTTACACGTCTAGGTTAGGTTAGGTTAGGTGGGCGTGGGTTAGGTTAAGGGGACTTGGGTTAGGTTAAGCGTCAAACTTAGGTTAAGCATTCAAACACGTCAGGCGTCAGAGGCTAGGTTAGGTTAGGTTACACGTTAGGTTAAGGGGTCAGTGCTAGGTTAAGAAGCGTCAAACGTAGGTTAAAAAAGCGTTCAAACGTGAGGCGTGAGCCGGACAGCTTACCGTACGTAGACGTTAGGGGCTCACAGGCTGAGCTCACCTCGCCACACCACAGGTTAGGTTCGGTTCGGTTCGCTCGGCTCAGCGTAAAGCGCCGAGGTCAGGGTTACGTTCGTTCACCTTCGGGCGCCACACTTTCGGTTGAAAGGTCGCGACGGGACGACGTCGGCAGGCACGCCGCAAACGAACAAAAAACGTACAGACGACGTCGAAAACCGCCGACAGACGGGGGAGCAGCACGACCACGACCAGATACCGAGCGCGAACGAGACACACGCGAACCACCCCCACCGGCCAAACGGCACCACACAACAACCCAGAGCACCACGTGTCGACACCAGAAGCAACCCGCCGCTCACGCGACATGGCTGGCACCGAAGGGCAACCGCCCGCAACTGCGCTTTCCGCGCCGGCCCGGATGCACGTCGTGCTACAACAACACCACTACCGTACACAGCCGCTGTTCACAACACCACTATCAATGGCGCGCCCGCGGCTCGCCGCCGTCGCAGTCGCAGCCGCAGCCCCAACGCCAGCACTTTTGCACCACCATTCACACGCACCGCAACACAGCTCGCCGACACAGCCGAACAAAACAAACACCACACAACAACAGCAACAACGCCGCCGCCTCTACTTGTGCCGGCGACCCACCCCGCCGATGGCGCACCTTTCGCCAGCCGGCAATCGACACACACGCACCCACCCCCCGGGGCCCAGTGCAAAAAAAAACCACACAAAAACAAAACAAAAACAAAACAACACAAACGACACGGGAAGCGCACACCGCCACTTCGCGCGCACGCCACCAACCAGTCGTCGTCTCAAAATAACAAACACAAACAAAATAAACTAACAACTAGGGCAACACAAAACAAAAACGCCTCGCACGAACCGCCCACAAAAAGGACAAGCACACGCACAGCCTCTGCTGACGACCACGACGCAGCGGCACGCTGCTCCTGTCCCGCGCCCCGCGCCCCACTCGATTCACAACTCACGCGACACCGTCAACGACGGGCTCGCTTCCCGCAACCTACCACCTTTCCGCCACGACGCACAGCCCCAGCCCCAGCCCCACCCGACGACTGCACTTTCACCACCGCCTCCCCCTTCCCCCCCAAAACACACACACACACACACACACACACACACACACACACAGCCAGCCAAAAACGCACTCGCGACCCACACATGCACGTGCATCGGCACACGCCAACCAGTCAACGTCGACAACCACACGCAAGGCTCGAAACGAAAACGAAACCGGCGTCCTTCCACGTTGCCATCAAGCTACGCGACACAAGACACAAGGAACCAACACAACAGCCGGCCCCACTAATTCCCACTCTCACGCCGCAAAAAGCACACCGAAACCGCCAAACACGCACGCACATTCCCCTTCGCACTGACACCACCGACCGGCTCGCTACCACACACCTCTCGGCAGCCGTTTCACGCCAATTCGCCACACCGCCCACACAGTCGACAAGCGCCCGCCCTGTACGGCACACGCAACGACGCAGCGCAGCAAAGGGCGCCCGCAACACATACCTCTCCGCCGCCCGACGCGCCAACCGCCACACCACACCGCCGGCCACTCGCAAATTGTGCACTGCCACCAGCCACACGTCCAACACGCCGCGCCGCCTCCGGCCACCCGCCAGGGGGCGCTCACGTCCGCGACAACAGCGCGGCCCGCCGGGCCGGGCCGAACCGAACCGAGCCGCCGCTGCTCTGCACTCGGCACGGCCACACCCTGCTGCAGACCGGGCTCGTCCCTCTGTACGCGTCTGCCTGCGCATCAACACAACACGACCTTTTTTGTTTTTTCTTCTCTCTACCGCCATCCCTTCTTCTCGCGTTTTACTCGTTGTTGCAGCAGCGGCGCACACCTACACATCCACAGCCCCAGCCGAGCCGGCCTCACCTCAGGGCCCGCCGCCAGCGTCTCCTCCTCGGGCACAGGTGCGGTGCTGTGGCCGCCCATCCAACCGCATTGCTGGCCGTCCAGCCACCAGGCGTTCCCACTGCCGCGAGCCACGCCGCGCACCGACCCTGCTGCAGAACACGAAGCATAGCCAGAGACCGACCGATACACAAAGCAAGCCGTCGCCTCGCCTCTTGTCCTTCCTGCCTTCCTTCCGCCCCCGCCCTTCTCACACCACCGCCTCTCCACTTTCGCCCCCCCCTCCTTTTTTTTTTTTTTTTTTTTGTTTTCTTCTTTCTTTCTTTCTTTCTTTCTTTCTTTCTTTCTTTCTTTCTTTCTTTGGCCCTCTCTCCTTCCCGCCATGGCGGTTACGGCACCGCCTGCAGCGGCAGATTTTTTGCGCCCACACGCCTACTCCTACCACCATTAAACCTTGCCCTGCCCTGCCCTGCCCTGCCCTGCCCATCAACGTCGCAGTCGAACCGACGCTTGCCAACACACTGCCCACGTTCCTTTCTCTTTTCGGCCTACGCCCATTACGCGCCGCCGCCACAGCACCTTCCCTTCCCACAACACACCGACGTCATCACACGCACCCAAAACAGGGGCCACGACCGTGTTCCTCGCCCACTCCCATCCCGCACGGTACGCACATTCCCAACTACTACCGCGCACCCTCCCTTTCCAATCTGTGTGTCTCTGTGTCTGTGTCCTGTCCGCGCGTGACGCCTCTCAACATCCGCCGTCCCCCGTCCCGTTTTCGCCCCCATGCCGTCGTCGCGCCGCCTCCGCCCCTGTCCGCCCCGCACCACACCATACACCGCTGCTTGTCCCGGCCGTTGCCACCAAAGGCGCCGACCGCAAACGCGCCACGCCGCAGCCCCCGTGCGTCTCGCGCTCGCTTGCATCTCCGTGCCGACGCTGCCTCTCTTCCCGCTCGCACTCGACCTCGACAACACAGTCTTTGGCTCCGCCACTGCGTGTTCCGGTGGTACGCACGCTGCAACACGTATGTATTCATTACCAGAGCGATGGCGAGGCATGACAGCATCTCTGTCTGACCAGAGAGTTCTTTATCGCTGCTAGTCGGCGCTTGGACCGCGCCAGACGACAGTAGTGGCACGCACCGGGTCGCCAGGAACAGTTGTTATATATATATATTGTAGCGCGAGTCGGGAGAGGTAGTAGTCGGTCGACAGTAGTAGCGGGTGGACGGTTGTACTGAGCGGGCGTCGGCGGCGTGCTCTGCTCGTCTCGCGACTCTGGTCACGGTTCGGGACGATGTATAGTCTATTGTGTTATAATCAAACGGTGGTGTGACGCTGCATTGCGCAAATCTGATAACGTATGTTCATTGTACTTATTTTGTTCAACAACAAAAGCCCCACTATTACTTTTTTTCTAAAGTAACTTTTGTCTCTTAACGAAAAACATTCACTTTTTAAAGACTACTTCCTATGGCATTTCCCTCCAAGGGGTGCAATTAATTACCAGCCAGCACTCATTCATTGCACACAGCTGTGTAAGGGGTATCTACAATTGAGGAGCGGATATAAATGCAATTTTTTGTTTTTTTTTTTTTTGTGTGTGTGTTGTAACCTCCCAGCAAAATTTAAAATAATGGACAATGTTATTTACGGATGCTAATGGACATTGCGCTAATTGTAACCTCGCCCACAATGAGAGGTATTGAAAATGGCAACACAAATGTGAAATTCGCAATCTGACTCAAATATAAAGTCTTCACACAACATTTAAAAAAGTCCGTTCAGTGACAAGAAACTTCAATTAAACCGAAATATCGGTCTTTGGCCCTGTGCAAAACAATCAGAATTAAAGTCTTACCTCCGAATAAATGGATGTCACATTTCTGCTCTGGTTGTTGCGCAGCGCTTGGAGGAACTGCATTGCAAATAATAATATTCTCTTTTTTTGTGATTTTAGTGACATTTTTCTTCAAAGAAGTGGAATGAAATGTGAAGTGCAACGAACTCTTTAGTTCAATAAACAATTAAATGTTTGAAAAATGCTTTTGAAATAAAAATTATTATTGGGGAACTTGTTGGAGAATAATTACAATAAATACAATTTTTCATTATCTAATGATTATATTAATTAACAGTATACCTTATTCACCATCTTGACCAGTGTTGCCGACCGCCTACATCACACAACCGCACTCGGCTGCTACTACTGACCGACCGCTCTGCATGACGACTATTGGCGTACTGCACGCGACGACTACTGACAGAGTACAGCCCTCAACTACACAGAGCTACGGACTCGCAACGACTACTGACTGACTGACTGACTGACTGACTGAGAACCGCTCGCAACACTCGCGCAGTCCAGCGCAAACTCTCTGGTCACAGATGCTACAATGTCTCGCCATCGCTACTATGTTACATACGTGTTTCAGTGTCTTTTTCATTGGGGTAACGATCTTTGGCTCTTTTTATTCTGAATACAGGGCCAAAGGTCAACGCTGCTGCCCTTATACAATTTATCAGGTTTCATTATGTCTGTTGCAATGTTACATACGGTTCACTCTTTCATTAATATTATCGTTGGGTTTGTTTTGTAGGGACGTTAACATTCTGGCACATTTTTATTATCATCGGACTCTCTGCTATTTGTGCAGGGAGGTTATACCTGGGTCCATTTCCATTTCCATTTACATTTTAATATTGATAGACTTTTTGTTTTCTTGTTGTTTTTCCTTCTTTTTTTTTTGTTGTTTTTTTTTTGTTTTGTTTTTCCCGCTCTCACCACCACCGCCGCATCACGCCTTCCGTTTTCTTGGTTTCTTTTCTGTTCTTCAACTGCTTCAACATCACCGCGCCCCATTTCCACACCACAGCCATCAGCCTCCAAGACGGGCGGGCGCAGTGTGCCATTTCCGGCGCACAAGCACACCCGTACGGTACTCTCCTCGCCCCCACGCCACCAACAACACAGCGACCACGCGGCTTTCAGGCACGGCACGGCACCGGCGAAATGCGCCGCCCCCGCCCCTCCGCGCATCCGTCCGTCTCGCCACGTTCACTGACAGCCGCGTCTGCGGCTACACCACGACAACCACAACACAACACCGCTCCCCTCCCTGGCAACTCACATTGTTTTTCTCCTCCTCTTTTGCACAAACCACAACGCCGAGCACAGGCGCAAGCCACCCACACCGCGCCCCTCCCCGTCCCGTCTTTGGCCGCCGCTCCTCGTTTCCTCGTTTGCCCCCTCCCATCTCCCGAAATGCCATGCCAGCAGCGTTACGCATGCCCCTCCCCTGTCCACACAACACTACCGCCTAACGAACAGCCTTCCGGGCCACATGCAGGGCACGCCCACCTCCAAACACTGCCAATTCACGGACGCACGCACACACACACACACACACACACACACACGCACGCACACACACTCACTTTCTCGACACCTTTCTGTACGGAGGGTGCGTCATCTCGACCGTGACAGAGTGACGGCAACTATCGACGATCCATTTCCCCCCACTGGTAAAACATGTCCACTAACACCTACATACATCATTCAAGTACACAGACAATAGCATACACACAATGGGAGGGCACACGAACATGGACGGCACGGCACTGTCATACACTCTTCCTCAGAACCATATCAACAAACGTTACGTACATCCGGGAAAGCGAAAGCGAAAGCAAAAGCAAAGGGCAAAGCCCAATGCAGCCGTCAAAGGTAACGTTCACCACGGCAGACACTTGCAGCCGCGCCGCCGTTAAACGCATTTCAGTGCGGCTCCAATACGCCTCCGACACGGGAACGTTCCGTTGCTCTACGAATGCGTTTCTCCCCTTTTTCCCTTCCTCTCTCTTTTGCCCCCCCTCCTTGCACTCTTGCCTCATTCCTCACGTTCTGCCCAGACATTCGACCGATCAAAGTCAACCTTTCGTTACCGTTCTCAGCGCGACGGTGTACAACAGTATGACGGGTGTGCCCACGACTTCGGTTCAGTTGCGTGACGCCGGTCTATCGCGCCGATCGACAGTTACTCAGGGGGCGACGGATCGGACCACGTCACCGACACACAAAACACTTTCAAACAAACAAATACATACCGGATGGACACAGACAAACACGTGTACAGACATTCGCCAAACAAACGACCGCCGCCGCCGCCGCCGTCGTCGCGCTTACTGTACTGCACTGGACACGCGTGCATCTTGAATGACGACATCGGTGTGCGTGCGTCGTACGCAATCAGTCAGACACGGCTATCAAACATCAGAGTCGAATGGTACATCATCGTGCGTGTCGCCGTACACGTACAGTACAATACAACAACAATGCGTCTTAATGGCACGTTCATTTCAACGTCACTCACACACCTCCACGCTGCAGTTACGTCGCACCATTGTCGAACTCGGCGTACAGCAAAGGGAATAGTGGGCGGCAAAAAAAAAAAAAAAACCAAACAAAAACATTTCACATTTCCCCCTCGCCATGTATGATGTGCAAAAAAAAAAACAAACCCGCAAACGGCCGTCGTTACGGTGACACAAAAGTCGCCGATCGCACTGTCCCCCCTCGCAGACGGGTAACACACACACACACACACACACACACACACCAACAACACCAATGGGTCAAAAACCACGCCAACGAGGCGTGCCACCATTCCACGCCACGGCGACCAACCTCGTGGCCGTACCCCGCGCAACACGCTTTGACGCGCCCCCCCCACCCACAAAAAAAAAAGGAAACACATACATCACAGCCGTCCACACAAACAACAACAACAACAATTCCGCCCTTCCCGCAAAAGGCACGTTGGTGGCCCTGAAAAGGGCCGTTTTGCCGCTCTCGCAACGGAGGAGCCTTCTCCATCCTTCCTTCCATTCCAGAGCCACCTCCTTACTTGGAGCTCGTGTACTTGGTCACCGCCTTCGTGCCCTCGCTCACGGCGTGCTTGGCCAGCTCGCCAGGCAGCAACAGCCGCACAGCGGTCTGGATCTCGCGGGACGTGATGGTCGAGCGCTTGTTGTAGTGCGCCAGGCGAGAAGCCTCGGCCGCAATGCGCTCGAAAATGTCGTTCACGAAGCTGTTCATGATGCTCATCGCCTTCGACGAGATGCCCGTGTCAGGGTGCACCTGCTTCAGCACCTTGTAGATGTAGATGGCATAGCTCTCCTTCCTCTTGCGCTTCTTCTTCTTGTCGCCCTTCGAAATGTTCTTCTGCGCCTTGCCAGCCTTCTTGGCGGCCTTCCCGCTAGTCTTGGGCGGCATCTCGAACCAACGTACGGCAGCAGCAACACCAGTAGCAAGCGCTCCGCTCTAGTCAGCGTCTCCCCACACAGTGGCACCCGCCGCCAGCCGCCGCCGCACCTTTACCAGCTCGCCCTGTTGCGGCCGCCGACCAATGGGGCGCGCGCGCAACCGGCCGCCGCACCCGAGCCCATAAAGCACCCCCACCCCGGCTGCGCCGGCACGCACTCCGCTGCTCGACTCGCTGCCGCTCGCACCGGTCGTTTTCGTTGCCGTTTCGTGTGCACCGTCGCTAGCCCATCGCCATGTCCGGACGCGGAAAGGGAGGCAAAGTCAAGGGCAAGTCAAAGTCCCGCTCAAGCAGGGCTGGGCTCCAGTTCCCGGTCGGCAGAATCCACCGCCTCCTGCGCAAGGGAAACTACGCAGAGCGCGTCGGCGCCGGGGCGCCCGTCTACCTCGCCGCCGTCATGGAGTACCTCGCGGCTGAGGTGCTCGAGCTGGCCGGAAACGCGGCCCGCGACAACAAGAAGACGCGCATCATCCCGCGCCACCTGCAGCTTGCCATCCGCAACGACGAGGAGCTCAACAAGCTCCTGTCGGGCGTCACCATCGCACAGGGTGGTGTCCTGCCCAACATCCAGGCCGTCCTGCTGCCAAAGAAGACCGAGAAGAAGGCCTAAAGGAGGCCAGGCAATCGCAGCGCCGCGTGCTCCCCTGCACGCAACGCGCTTTGCCGGCTCGGCCCACAACAATCGGCCCTTTTCAGGGCCACCACACAAACCTACGTCCAAAGCAAAATTTCAGTCGTCCTCGCCGCACCTTGTTTTGTTTTTTAACTTTGCACTGTCACAGCACAGCCGCCGCCGGCGCACGTCCGCCATCTTGTCGTCCACACAGCCCGTGTGGCCCAACACACACACACACATTTTGCACGGTCGCAGTCGCCTTCCAAACCGACAACGGCAGCAATAATGACCATTGTTAAAGGGAGGCGTGTCGACACACCGCCCTCCACTCCCGCGCGCAACGGCCGTCGACACGAACGAAACAGCTGATCCGGCCGCCTATGCCCACACGCCTTGCCTCGGAAACCCCAACGCCGCCGCAAACAAACACACAGAGCCAAACCACGCAAGCAAATAATCACCGCCTCTCGCACAACAACACACAGCCCGCCATCTCCGTCGCGATCGATACAAAGACACACAAACGAAGCAGCTCCACACACAGCCAGCCACATGACACGTTTCCTTTCCTTCTCCCCTCCCAGTCACATCACGTCGCTCAAACGGAAAGAAAGAAACAAAGACAGAGAGAAACAAACAAACAAACAACACAGCGCACACACGCAGCAACAACACAGACTCTTTCGCACTTTTCAACTTCCGAACAGTGTGGTGGCCCTGAAAAGGGCCGTTTTCTAGTCTCTCCCACCCACAAGCACGGCCGCGGGAAGGCCAGCGCCCGCTGCGACGCAGCCTAACCGCCGAAACCGTACAGGGTGCGCCCCTGCCTCTTCAGGGCGTACACCACGTCCATGGCCGTCACAGTCTTGCGCTTGGCGTGCTCAGTGTACGTCACCGCGTCGCGGATCACGTTCTCCAGGAACACCTTCAGCACCCCGCGGGTCTCCTCGTAGATCAGACCAGAGATGCGCTTCACGCCGCCCCTGCGAGCCAGGCGGCGGATGGCGGGCTTCGTGATGCCCTGGATGTTGTCGCGCAACACCTTGCGGTGCCGCTTGGCGCCACCCTTGCCGAGCCCCTTTCCTCCCTTGCCGCGGCCTGTCATCCTTCCTTCCTCGGGCAAAGCAAAACGTGCACAAACAGCAGCTGCAGCGGCTGGCGAGTCGGCTACGGTCTGCGCCCAGCGCGCCCGCCGCCCCCCTATATAGACTCTGGCCCGCCCTCCCCCCACCACGCGCAACCGAGGGCATATAAGCGCAGCACGGAGGCGCGCGGGCCCGTTGTCAAGGCAGCACCGGACGCCGCGCCGCACCTAACCTCCACGCACGCCGCTCCGCTACCGCTACCGCTACCGCTATGGCCCGCACAAAGCAAACGGCCCGCAAGTCCACCGGCGGAAAGGCGCCGCGCAAACAGCTCGCCACCAAGGCGGCGAGGAAGAGCGCGCCCGCCACCGGAGGCGTCAAGAAGCCCCACCGCTACAGGCCGGGCACCGTCGCCCTGCGAGAAATCAGGCGCTACCAGAAGAGCACAGAGCTGCTCATCCGCAAGCTGCCATTCCAGCGCCTAGTGCGCGAGATCGCCCAGGACTTCAAGACCGACCTGCGCTTCCAGAGCTCCGCAGTCATGGCCCTGCAGGAGGCCAGCGAGGCCTACCTCGTCGGCCTCTTCGAAGACACCAACCTGTGCGCAATCCACGCCAAGCGCGTCACCATCATGCCCAAGGACATCCAGCTCGCGCGCCGCATCCGCGGCGAGCGCGCCTAAACCGCGCCGCGGCACCGCACCGCACAAACAAAAACGGCCCTTTTCAGGGCCACTAACATCTCTCCGTCGCGAGCAAACTTTGTCGGTCGCCTGCCTCTCGCCCCGCAACCCAAAAACAAACACCGCCACTTCCCGTCCGTCCGCCACACCCGCTCACTCTGCCTGCCTGCTAGCAGCGCGCAACAATCACACATCATCCCTCCCCGGCGCTCCAAGCGCACAATACCCAACGGCCGACGTCACACCGCACGGGTGGCTGGCCGGCCGCCGCTTTCGTTTCGAAAACAAAAAAAACCCGCACTCCACTCCGACGGCCAACGGCCAGGCAGGCGCGCTCGCTCGCTCTACACGCCACCGACTCCTTCCACATCTCTCAACGTGCCCCCCGTTGCAAAACATAACACACACAAAGGAACAAAACAAAGACCAGACACGACTCGACAAGACAGACATCCGAGAAGAACGAACGCAGGCAAGCCAACCAACGTATTCAAACAAAACAACGTGACAGAAAACCAACCGTCGGCCGCCGCCACAAACACGGCGACAATCAACCACGACAACAACAACACCGCTTACCGCTACCGCCGCCCACACCCGCCACCGACCCCCGCAATCCAACCACCACGGCACGCAAACAGCATCCCCACGGGCATACAGACAGACACCCACACCAAACGCAACACGACAATCAAAACCTTCCCCGACGTGCTTTGATGGCCCTGAGAAGGGCCGTTTTGGGCCGCGCGTCTCTTGCGCGCCACTAGACGACGACGGGGGGTGGGGACGACGGAGTCAAGCGCCAAACCCTTCCTTTCCCATCTCTTTCTCCTCTACTCTACTTCTTCTTCTTGGGCGAAGCCTTCGCCTTAGACGGCGTCGTCGCCTTCTTCGGGCGCGGCGCCTTCGGCTTCTTCGTCGGAACCTTGGCGGCCTTCTTCGCCTTCGACGGCGACTTGGCCTTGGCCGGCTTGGCCGCAGCCGCCTTCTTCGCACCCGCGGGAGCGGCCGACGCCGCAGACGCCTTCTTGGCGGCGCCCGCCTTCCGACCGGTCGCCGCCTTCACGCCACCAGCCTTCTTTGCGCCGGCCGCCCTTCTTCTCCTTGCTGGCCGGAGCGGCGCGCTTCTTCTTGGCACCGCCAGCACGAGCCTTGCCGCCCTCGGCCGCCCCCCCGCCGCCGGCGCCGGCAAGCTTGAACGAGCCGGACGCGCCCTTCCCCTTCGTCTGCACCAGCTCGCCCGCCACGACGGCCGACTTGAGGTACTTCTTGATAAACGGCGCCAGCTTCTCCGCGTCCAGCTTGTAGTGCGCGGCTATGTACTTCTTGATCGCCTGCAGCGACGACCCGCCGCGCTCCTTCAGACTCTTGATGGCGGCCGTCACCATCTCAGAGGTGCGCGGGTGCGCAGGCTTGGCGCGCGGCTTCTTCGCAGACGACGCAGACTTGGCCTTCTTCGTAGTGCCGGTGGCGGCGGGTGCCGCAGCAGTCTCGTTCGTAGCCGCCTGATCTGCCATTTCGACGACGCGCGTAACACACAGCGAGAGCGAGCGGGACGGCAGGCACGCAAGCACAGCACAGCAGCAGAGCAGAGAATCACAAGGCCCAGCCAGTGTCGCGGGCGGGCGCGGACGGCCGAGAGAGCGGCCGCCACTCTGCGCGCCGCCGCGCCGCGCCTCCCGCGCTTGCTACCGCCCAACGTCCGACAGCCTGTGCGGAGCAGCCCCAAACCTGCGCCACAACCGCCCGCGCCTTTCAAACCACCGAGGATGGGGCTACACACAGCCACACCACAGTCGCCAACCAGTCGCCACGGCAGCGCCGCAAACCACGGCCAAACTGCAGCTACCGCGCGCTACAGCCTGGGTCGGCCCGCCGAGAATCGCCGCCCCCGCCCAAATGCCGCCCCCACAGCCCCAGCCGACGACCCGCCACAATGGCCAAACCTTCGGCAAAACTCCCACACCGTCGCCGCGGCAGCCCGGCCAGCGCGGCCGGCGCCACAGCCACACAAGCCGAGGCGTGCGGCGATGACGGCCGTGCAAACGCGCCTCCGCCGCCCCATCGCCTTCCGTCGCCCTCCCGCCGTTTCCCGATCGGCCCGCAGCCGTCGGGCCACATCGCGCGCCGTCCTCCTCCTCTCGCCCGCCAACATTCACAGCCGTTTCTCAACAATTGCCCGCCGCAAACGGACGCCGCCTGCGCAACAGGCGCCGCCGCCCCTCGCCGCTTCCGACCCAACCCCTCGACCGAGGCAAACCGCAATCCGAATCTACAGACCAACCCAATCTGCCGTCAAGCACACACGCCAGCCGACCTTACACGTTACGCGTTACACATTACGTTTACACGTCTAGGTTAGGTTAGGTTAGGTGGGCGTGGGTTAGGTTAAGGGGACTTGGGTTAGGTTAAGCGTCAAACTTAGGTTAAGCATTCAAACACGTCAGGCGTCAGAGGCTAGGTTAGGTTAGGTTACACGTTAGGTTAAGGGGTCAGTGCTAGGTTAAGAAGCGTCAAACGTAGGTTAAAAAAGCGTTCAAACGTGAGGCGTGAGCCGGACAGCTTACCGTACATAGACGTTAGGGGCTCACAGGCTGAGCTCACCTCGCCACACCACAGGTTAGGTTCGGTTCGGTTCGCTCGGCTCAGCGTAAAGCGCCGAGGTCAGGGTTACGTTCGTTCACCTTCGGGCGCCACACTTTCGGTTGAAAGGTCGCGACGGGACGACGTCGGCAGGCACGCCGCAAACGAACAAAAAACGTACAGACGACGTCGAAAACCGCCGACAGACGGGGGAGCAGCACGACCACGACCAGATACCGAGCGCGAACGAGACACACGCGAACCACCCCCACCGGCCAAACGGCACCACACAACAACCCAGAGCACCACGTGTCGACACCAGAAGCAACCCGCCGCTCACGCGACATGGCTGGCACCGAAGGGCAACCGCCCGCAACTGCGCTTTCCGCGCCGGCCCGGATGCACGTCGTGCTACAACAACACCACTACCGTACACAGCCGCTGTTCACAACACCACTATCAATGGCGCGCCCGCGGCTCGCCGCCGTCGCAGTCGCAGCCGCAGCCCCAACGCCAGCACTTTTGCACCACCATTCACACGCACCGCAACACAGCTCGCCGACACAGCCGAACAAAACAAACACCACACAACAACAGCAACAACGCCGCCGCCTCTACTTGTGCCGGCGACCCACCCCGCCGATGGCGCACCTTTCGCCAGCCGGCAATCGACACACACGCACCCACCCCCCGGGGCCCAGTGCAAAAAAAAACCACACAAAAACAAAACAAAAACAAAACAACACAAACGACACGGGAAGCGCACACCGCCACTTCGCGCGCACGCCACCAACCAGTCGTCGTCTCAAAATAACAAACACAAACAAAATAAACTAACAACTAGGGCAACACAAAACAAAAACGCCTCGCACGAACCGCCCACAAAAAGGACAAGCACACGCACAGCCTCTGCTGACGACCACGACGCAGCGGCACGCTGCTCCTGTCCCGCGCCCCGCGCCCCACTCGATTCACAACTCACGCGACACCGTCAACGACGGGCTCGCTTCCCGCAACCTACCACCTTTCCGCCACGACGCACAGCCCCAGCCCCAGCCCCACCCGACGACTGCACTTTCACCACCGCCTCCCCCTTCCCCCCCAAAACACACACACACACACACACACACACACACACACACAGCCAGCCAAAAACGCACTCGCGACCCACACATGCACGTGCATCGGCACACGCCAACCAGTCAACGTCGACAACCACACGCAAGGCTCGAAACGAAAACGAAACCGGCGTCCTTCCACGTTGCCATCAAGCTACGCGACACAAGACACAAGGAACCAACACAACAGCCGGCCCCACTAATTCCCACTCTCACGCCGCAAAAAGCACACCGAAACCGCCAAACACGCACGCACATTCCCCTTCGCACTGACACCACCGACCGGCTCGCTACCACACACCTCTCGGCAGCCGTTTCACGCCAATTCGCCACACCGCCCACACAGTCGACAAGCGCCCGCCCTGTACGGCACACGCAACGACGCAGCGCAGCAAAGGGCGCCCGCAACACATACCTCTCCGCCGCCCGACGCGCCAACCGCCACACCACACCGCCGGCCACTCGCAAATTGTGCACTGCCACCAGCCACACGTCCAACACGCCGCGCCGCCTCCGGCCACCCGCCAGGGGGCGCTCACGTCCGCGACAACAGCGCGGCCCGCCGGGCCGGGCCGAACCGAACCGAGCCGCCGCTGCTCTGCACTCGGCACGGCCACACCCTGCTGCAGACCGGGCTCGTCCCTCTGTACGCGTCTGCCTGCGCATCAACACAACACGACCTTTTTTGTTTTTTCTTCTCTCTACCGCCATCCCTTCTTCTCGCGTTTTACTCGTTGTTGCAGCAGCGGCGCACACCTACACATCCACAGCCCCAGCCGAGCCGGCCTCACCTCAGGGCCCGCCGCCAGCGTCTCCTCCTCGGGCACAGGTGCGGTGCTGTGGCCGCCCATCCAACCGCATTGCTGGCCGTCCAGCCACCAGGCGTTCCCACTGCCGCGAGCCACGCCGCGCACCGACCCTGCTGCAGAACACGAAGCATAGCCAGAGACCGACCGATACACAAAGCAAGCCGTCGCCTCGCCTCTTGTCCTTCCTGCCTTCCTTCCGCCCCCGCCCTTCTCACACCACCGCCTCTCCACTTTCGCCCCCCCCTCCTTTTTTTTTTTTTTTTTTTTGTTTTCTTCTTTCTTTCTTTCTTTCTTTCTTTCTTTCTTTCTTTCTTTCTTTCTTTCTTTGGCCCTCTCTCCTTCCCGCCATGGCGGTTACGGCACCGCCTGCAGCGGCAGATTTTTTGCGCCCACACGCCTACTCCTACCACCATTAAACCTTGCCCTGCCCTGCCCTGCCCTGCCCTGCCCATCAACGTCGCAGTCGAACCGACGCTTGCCAACACACTGCCCACGTTCCTTTCTCTTTTCGGCCTACGCCCATTACGCGCCGCCGCCACAGCACCTTCCCTTCCCACAACACACCGACGTCATCACACGCACCCAAAACAGGGGCCACGACCGTGTTCCTCGCCCACTCCCATCCCGCACGGTACGCACATTCCCAACTACTACCGCGCACCCTCCCTTTCCAATCTGTGTGTCTCTGTGTCTGTGTCCTGTCCGCGCGTGACGCCTCTCAACATCCGCCGTCCCCCGTCCCGTTTTCGCCCCCATGCCGTCGTCGCGCCGCCTCCGCCCCTGTCCGCCCCGCACCACACCATACACCGCTGCTTGTCCCGGCCGTTGCCACCAAAGGCGCCGACCGCAAACGCGCCACGCCGCAGCCCCCGTGCGTCTCGCGCTCGCTTGCATCTCCGTGCCGACGCTGCCTCTCTTCCCGCTCGCACTCGACCTCGACAACACAGTCTTTGGCTCCGCCACTGCGTGTTCCGGTGGTACGCACGCTGCAACACGTATGTATTCATTACCAGAGCGATGGCGAGGCATGACAGCATCTCTGTCTGACCAGAGAGTTCTTTATCGCTGCTAGTCGGCGCTTGGACCGCGCCAGACGACAGTAGTGGCACGCACCGGGTCGCCAGGAACAGTTGTTATATATATATATTGTAGCGCGAGTCGGGAGAGGTAGTAGTCGGTCGACAGTAGTAGCGGGTGGACGGTTGTACTGAGCGGGCGTCGGCGGCGTGCTCTGCTCGTCTCGCGACTCTGGTCACGGTTCGGGACGATGTATAGTCTATTGTGTTATAATCAAACGGTGGTGTGACGCTGCATTGCGCAAATCTGATAACGTATGTTCATTGTACTTATTTTGTTCAACAACAAAAGCCCCACTATTACTTTTTTTCTAAAGTAACTTTTGTCTCTTAACGAAAAACATTCACTTTTTAAAGACTACTTCCTATGGCATTTCCCTCCAAGGGGTGCAATTAATTACCAGCCAGCACTCATTCATTGCACACAGCTGTGTAAGGGGTATCTACAATTGAGGAGCGGATATAAATGCAATTTTTTGTTTTTTTTTTTTTTTTTGTGTGTGTGTTGTAACCTCCCAGCAAAATTTAAAATAATGGACAATGTTATTTACGGATGCTAATGGACATTGCGCTAATTGTAACCTCGCCCACAATGAGAGGTATTGAAAATGGCAACACAAATGTGAAATTCGCAATCTGACTCAAATATAAAGTCTTCACACAACATTTAAAAAAGTCCGTTCAGTGACAAGAAACTTCAATTAAACCGAAATATCGGTCTTTGGCCCTGTGCAAAACAATCAGAATTAAAGTCTTACCTCCGAATAAATGGATGTCACATTTCTGCTCTGGTTGTTGCGCAGCGCTTGGAGGAACTGCATTGCAAATAATAATATTCTCTTTTTTTGTGATTTTAGTGACATTTTTCTTCAAAGAAGTGGAATGAAATGTGAAGTGCAACGAACTCTTTAGTTCAATAAACAATTAAATGTTTGAAAAATGCTTTTGAAATAAAAATTATTATTGGGGAACTTGTTGGAGAATAATTACAATAAATACAATTTTTCATTATCTAATGATTATATTAATTAACAGTATACCTTATTCACCATCTTGACCAGTGTTGCCGACCGCCTACATCACACAACCGCACTCGGCTGCTACTACTGACCGACCGCTCTGCATGACGACTATTGGCGTACTGCACGCGACGACTACTGACAGAGTACAGCCCTCAACTACACAGAGCTACGGACTCGCAACGACTACTGACTGACTGACTGACTGACTGACTGAGAACCGCTCGCAACACTCGCGCAGTCCAGCGCAAACTCTCTGGTCACAGATGCTACAATGTCTCGCCATCGCTACTATGTTACATACGTGTTTCAGTGTCTTTTTCATTGGGGTAACGATCTTTGGCTCTTTTTATTCTGAATACAGGGCCAAAGGTCAACGCTGCTGCCCTTATACAATTTATCAGGTTTCATTATGTCTGTTGCAATGTTACATACGGTTCACTCTTTCATTAATATTATCGTTGGGTTTGTTTTGTAGGGACGTTAACATTCTGGCACATTTTTATTATCATCGGACTCTCTGCTATTTGTGCAGGGAGGTTATACCTGGGTCCATTTCCATTTCCATTTACATTTTAATATTGATAGACTTTTTGTTTTCTTGTTGTTTTTCCTTCTTTTTTTTTTGTTGTTTTTTTTTTGTTTTGTTTTTCCCGCTCTCACCACCACCGCCGCATCACGCCTTCCGTTTTCTTGGTTTCTTTTCTGTTCTTCAACTGCTTCAACATCACCGCGCCCCATTTCCACACCACAGCCATCAGCCTCCAAGACGGGCGGGCGCAGTGTGCCATTTCCGGCGCACAAGCACACCCGTACGGTACTCTCCTCGCCCCCACGCCACCAACAACACAGCGACCACGCGGCTTTCAGGCACGGCACGGCACCGGCGAAATGCGCCGCCCCCGCCCCTCCGCGCATCCGTCCGTCTCGCCACGTTCACTGACAGCCGCGTCTGCGGCTACACCACGACAACCACAACACAACACCGCTCCCCTCCCTGGCAACTCACATTGTTTTTCTCCTCCTCTTTTGCACAAACCACAACGCCGAGCACAGGCGCAAGCCACCCACACCGCGCCCCTCCCCGTCCCGTCTTTGGCCGCCGCTCCTCGTTTCCTCGTTTGCCCCCTCCCATCTCCCGAAATGCCATGCCAGCAGCGTTACGCATGCCCCTCCCCTGTCCACACAACACTACCGCCTAACGAACAGCCTTCCGGGCCACATGCAGGGCACGCCCACCTCCAAACACTGCCAATTCACGGACGCACGCACACACACACACACACACACACACACACGCACGCACACACACTCACTTTCTCGACACCTTTCTGTACGGAGGGTGCGTCATCTCGACCGTGACAGAGTGACGGCAACTATCGACGATCCATTTCCCCCCACTGGTAAAACATGTCCACTAACACCTACATACATCATTCAAGTACACAGACAATAGCATACACACAATGGGAGGGCACACGAACATGGACGGCACGGCACTGTCATACACTCTTCCTCAGAACCATATCAACAAACGTTACGTACATCCGGGAAAGCGAAAGCGAAAGCAAAAGCAAAGGGCAAAGCCCAATGCAGCCGTCAAAGGTAACGTTCACCACGGCAGACACTTGCAGCCGCGCCGCCGTTAAACGCATTTCAGTGCGGCTCCAATACGCCTCCGACACGGGAACGTTCCGTTGCTCTACGAATGCGTTTCTCCCCTTTTTCCCTTCCTCTCTCTTTTGCCCCCCCTCCTTGCACTCTTGCCTCATTCCTCACGTTCTGCCCAGACATTCGACCGATCAAAGTCAACCTTTCGTTACCGTTCTCAGCGCGACGGTGTACAACAGTATGACGGGTGTGCCCACGACTTCGGTTCAGTTGCGTGACGCCGGTCTATCGCGCCGATCGACAGTTACTCAGGGGGCGACGGATCGGACCACGTCACCGACACACAAAACACTTTCAAACAAACAAATACATACCGGATGGACACAGACAAACACGTGTACAGACATTCGCCAAACAAACGACCGCCGCCGCCGCCGCCGTCGTCGCGCTTACTGTACTGCACTGGACACGCGTGCATCTTGAATGACGACATCGGTGTGCGTGCGTCGTACGCAATCAGTCAGACACGGCTATCAAACATCAGAGTCGAATGGTACATCATCGTGCGTGTCGCCGTACACGTACAGTACAATACAACAACAATGCGTCTTAATGGCACGTTCATTTCAACGTCACTCACACACCTCCACGCTGCAGTTACGTCGCACCATTGTCGAACTCGGCGTACAGCAAAGGGAATAGTGGGCGGCAAAAAAAAAAAAAAAACCAAACAAAAACATTTCACATTTCACCCTCGCCATGTATGATGTGCAAAAAAAAAAAACAAACCCGCAAACGGCCGTCGTTACGGTGACACAAAAGTCGCCGATCGCACTGTCCCCCCTCGCAGACGGGTAACACACACACACACACACACACACACCAACAACACCAATGGGTCAAAAACCACGCCAACGAGGCGTGCCACCATTCCACGCCACGGCGACCAACCTCGTGGCCGTACCCCGCGCAACACGCTTTGACGCGCCCCCCCCCACCCACAAAAAAAAAAGGAAACACATACATCACAGCCGTCCACACAAACAACAACAACAACAATTCCGCCCTTCCCGCAAAAGGCACGTTGGTGGCCCTGAAAAGGGCCGTTTTGCCGCTCTCGCAACGGAGGAGCCTTCTCCATCCTTCCTTCCTTCCTTCCATTCCAGAGCCACCTCCTTACTTGGAGCTCGTGTACTTGGTCACCGCCTTCGTGCCCTCGCTCACGGCGTGCTTGGCCAGCTCGCCAGGCAGCAACAGCCGCACAGCGGTCTGGATCTCGCGGGACGTGATGGTCGAGCGCTTGTTGTAGTGCGCCAGGCGAGAAGCCTCGGCCGCAATGCGCTCGAAAATGTCGTTCACGAAGCTGTTCATGATGCTCATCGCCTTCGACGAGATGCCCGTGTCAGGGTGCACCTGCTTCAGCACCTTGTAGATGTAGATGGCATAGCTCTCCTTCCTCTTGCGCTTCTTCTTCTTGTCGCCCTTCGAAATGTTCTTCTGCGCCTTGCCAGCCTTCTTGGCGGCCTTCCCGCTAGTCTTGGGCGGCATCTCGAACCAACGTACGGCAGCAGCAACACCAGTAGCAAGCGCTCCGCTCTAGTCAGCGTCTCCCCACACAGTGGCACCCGCCGCCAGCCGCCGCCGCACCTTTACCAGCTCGCCCTGTTGCGGCCGCCGACCAATGGGGCGCGCGCGCAACCGGCCGCCGCACCCGAGCCCATAAAGCACCCCCACCCCGGCTGCGCCGGCACGCACTCCGCTGCTCGACTCGCTGCCGCTCGCACCGGTCGTTTTCGTTGCCGTTTCGTGTGCACCGTCGCTAGCCCATCGCCATGTCCGGACGCGGAAAGGGAGGCAAAGTCAAGGGCAAGTCAAAGTCCCGCTCAAGCAGGGCTGGGCTCCAGTTCCCGGTCGGCAGAATCCACCGCCTCCTGCGCAAGGGAAACTACGCAGAGCGCGTCGGCGCCGGGGCGCCCGTCTACCTCGCCGCCGTCATGGAGTACCTCGCGGCTGAGGTGCTCGAGCTGGCCGGAAACGCGGCCCGCGACAACAAGAAGACGCGCATCATCCCGCGCCACCTGCAGCTTGCCATCCGCAACGACGAGGAGCTCAACAAGCTCCTGTCGGGCGTCACCATCGCACAGGGTGGTGTCCTGCCCAACATCCAGGCCGTCCTGCTGCCAAAGAAGACCGAGAAGAAGGCCTAAAGGAGGCCAGGCAATCGCAGCGCCGCGTGCTCCCCTGCACGCAACGCGCTTTGCCGGCTCGGCCCACAACAATCGGCCCTTTTCAGGGCCACCACACAAACCTACGTCCAAAGCAAAATTTCAGTCGTCCTCGCCGCACCTTGTTTTGTTTTTTAACTTTGCACTGTCACAGCACAGCCGCCGCCGGCGCACGTCCGCCATCTTGTCGTCCACACAGCCCGTGTGGCCCAACACACACACACACATTTTGCACGGTCGCAGTCGCCTTCCAAACCGACAACGGCAGCAATAATGACCATTGTTAAAGGGAGGCGTGTCGACACACCGCCCTCCACTCCCGCGCGCAACGGCCGTCGACACGAACGAAACAGCTGATCCGGCCGCCTATGCCCACACGCCTTGCCTCGGAAACCCCAACGCCGCCGCAAACAAACACACAGAGCCAAACCACGCAAGCAAATAATCACCGCCTCTCGCACAACAACACACAGCCCGCCATCTCCGTCGCGATCGATACAAAGACACACAAACGAAGCAGCTCCACACACAGCCAGCCACATGACACGTTTCCTTTCCTTCTCCCCTCCCAGTCACATCACGTCGCTCAAACGGAAAGAAAGAAACAAAGACAGAGAGAAACAAACAAACAAACAACACAGCGCACACACGCAGCAACAACACAGACTCTTTCGCACTTTTCAACTTCCGAACAGTGTGGTGGCCCTGAAAAGGGCCGTTTTCTAGTCTCTCCCACCCACAAGCACGGCCGCGGGAAGGCCAGCGCCCGCTGCGACGCAGCCTAACCGCCGAAACCGTACAGGGTGCGCCCCTGCCTCTTCAGGGCGTACACCACGTCCATGGCCGTCACAGTCTTGCGCTTGGCGTGCTCAGTGTACGTCACCGCGTCGCGGATCACGTTCTCCAGGAACACCTTCAGCACCCCGCGGGTCTCCTCGTAGATCAGACCAGAGATGCGCTTCACGCCGCCCCTGCGAGCCAGGCGGCGGATGGCGGGCTTCGTGATGCCCTGGATGTTGTCGCGCAACACCTTGCGGTGCCGCTTGGCGCCACCCTTGCCGAGCCCCTTTCCTCCCTTGCCGCGGCCTGTCATCCTTCCTTCCTCGGGCAAAGCAAAACGTGCACAAACAGCAGCTGCAGCGGCTGGCGAGTCGGCTACGGTCTGCGCCCAGCGCGCCCGCCGCCCCCCTATATAGACTCTGGCCCGCCCTCCCCCCACCACGCGCAACCGAGGGCATATAAGCGCAGCACGGAGGCGCGCGGGCCCGTTGTCAAGGCAGCACCGGACGCCGCGCCGCACCTAACCTCCACGCACGCCGCTCCGCTACCGCTACCGCTACCGCTATGGCCCGCACAAAGCAAACGGCCCGCAAGTCCACCGGCGGAAAGGCGCCGCGCAAACAGCTCGCCACCAAGGCGGCGAGGAAGAGCGCGCCCGCCACCGGAGGCGTCAAGAAGCCCCACCGCTACAGGCCGGGCACCGTCGCCCTGCGAGAAATCAGGCGCTACCAGAAGAGCACAGAGCTGCTCATCCGCAAGCTGCCATTCCAGCGCCTAGTGCGCGAGATCGCCCAGGACTTCAAGACCGACCTGCGCTTCCAGAGCTCCGCAGTCATGGCCCTGCAGGAGGCCAGCGAGGCCTACCTCGTCGGCCTCTTCGAAGACACCAACCTGTGCGCAATCCACGCCAAGCGCGTCACCATCATGCCCAAGGACATCCAGCTCGCGCGCCGCATCCGCGGCGAGCGCGCCTAAACCGCGCCGCGGCACCGCACCGCACAAACAAAAACGGCCCTTTTCAGGGCCACTAACATCTCTCCGTCGCGAGCAAACTTTGTCGGTCGCCTGCCTCTCGCCCCGCAACCCAAAAACAAACACCGCCACTTCCCGTCCGTCCGCCACACCCGCTCACTCTGCCTGCCTGCTAGCAGCGCGCAACAATCACACATCATCCCTCCCCGGCGCTCCAAGCGCACAATACCCAACGGCCGACGTCACACCGCACGGGTGGCTGGCCGGCCGCCGCTTTCGTTTCGAAAACAAAAAAAACCCGCACTCCACTCCGACGGCCAACGGCCAGGCAGGCGCGCTCGCTCGCTCTACACGCCACCGACTCCTTCCACATCTCTCAACGTGCCCCCCGTTGCAAAACATAACACACACAAAGGAACAAAACAAAGACCAGACACGACTCGACAAGACAGACATCCGAGAAGAACGAACGCAGGCAAGCCAACCAACGTATTCAAACAAAACAACGTGACAGAAAACCAACCGTCGGCCGCCGCCACAAACACGGCGACAATCAACCACGACAACAACAACACCGCTTACCGCTACCGCCGCCCACACCCGCCACCGACCCCCGCAATCCAACCACCACGGCACGCAAACAGCATCCCCACGGGCATACAGACAGACACCCACACCAAACGCAACACGACAATCAAAACCTTCCCCGACGTGCTTTGATGGCCCTGAGAAGGGCCGTTTTGGGCCGCGCGTCTCTTGCGCGCCACTAGACGACGACGGGGGGTGGGGACGACGGAGTCAAGCGCCAAACCCTTCCTTTCCCATCTCTTTCTCCTCTACTCTACTTCTTCTTCTTGGGCGAAGCCTTCGCCTTAGACGGCGTCGTCGCCTTCTTCGGGCGCGGCGCCTTCGGCTTCTTCGTCGGAACCTTGGCGGCCTTCTTCGCCTTCGACGGCGACTTGGCCTTGGCCGGCTTGGCCGCAGCCGCCTTCTTCGCACCCGCGGGAGCGGCCGACGCCGCAGACGCCTTCTTGGCGGCGCCCGCCTTCCGACCGGTCGCCGCCTTCACGCCACCAGCCTTCTTTGCGCCGGCCGCACGGGCGCCCTTCTTCTCCTTGCTGGCCGGAGCGGCGCGCTTCTTCTTGGCACCGCCAGCACGAGCCTTGCCGCCCTCGGCCGCCCCCCCGCCGCCGGCGCCGGCAAGCTTGAACGAGCCGGACGCGCCCTTCCCTTCGTCTGCACCAGCTCGCCCGCCACGACGGCCGACTTGAGGTACTTCTTGATAAACGGCGCCAGCTTCTCCGCGTCCAGCTTGTAGTGCGCGGCTATGTACTTCTTGATCGCCTGCAGCGACGACCCGCCGCGCTCCTTCAGACTCTTGATGGCGGCCGTCACCATCTCAGAGGTGCGCGGGGTGCGCAGGCTTGGCGCGCGGCTTCTTCGCAGACGACGCAGACTTGGCCTTCTTCGTAGTGCCGGTGGCGGCGGGTGCCGCAGCAGTCTCGTTCGTAGCCGCCTGATCTGCCATTTCGACGACGCGCGTAACACACAGCGAGAGCGAGCGGGACGGCAGGCACGCAAGCACAGCACAGCAGCAGAGCAGAGAATCACAAGGCCCAGCCAGTGTCGCGGGCGGGCGCGGACGGCCGAGAGAGCGGCCGCCACTCTGCGCGCCGCCGCGCCGCGCCTCCCGCGCTTGCTACCGCCCAACGTCCGACAGCCTGTGCGGAGCAGCCCCAAACCTGCGCCACAACCGCCCGCGCCTTTCAAACCACCGAGGATGGGGCTACACACAGCCACACCACAGTCGCCAACCAGTCGCCACGGCAGCGCCGCAAACCACGGCCAAACTGCAGCTACCGCGCGCTACAGCCTGGGTCGGCCCGCCGAGAATCGCCGCCCCCGCCCAAATGCCGCCCCCACAGCCCCAGCCGACGACCCGCCACAATGGCCAAACCTTCGGCAAAACTCCCACACCGTCGCCGCGGCAGCCCGGCCAGCGCGGCCGGCGCCACAGCCACACAAGCCGAGGCGTGCGGCGATGACGGCCGTGCAAACGCGCCTCCGCCGCCCCATCGCCTTCCGTCGCCCTCCCGCCGTTTCCCGATCGGCCCGCAGCCGTCGGGCCACATCGCGCGCCGTCCTCCTCCTCTCGCCCGCCAACATTCACAGCCGTTTCTCAACAATTGCCCGCCGCAAACGGACGCCGCCTGCGCAACAGGCGCCGCCGCCCCTCGCCGCTTCCGACCCAACCCCTCGACCGAGGCAAACCGCAATCCGAATCTACAGACCAACCCAATCTGCCGTCAAGCACACACGCCAGCCGACCTTACACGTTACGCGTTACACATTACGTTTACACGTCTAGGTTAGGTTAGGTTAGGTGGGCGTGGGTTAGGTTAAGGGGACTTGGGTTAGGTTAAGCGTCAAACTTAGGTTAAGCATTCAAACACGTCAGGCGTCAGAGGCTAGGTTAGGTTAGGTTACACGTTAGGTTAAGGGGTCAGTGCTAGGTTAAGAAGCGTCAAACGTAGGTTAAAAAAGCGTTCAAACGTGAGGCGTGAGCCGGACAGCTTACCGTACGTAGACGTTAGGGGCTCACAGGCTGAGCTCACCTCGCCACACCACAGGTTAGGTTCGGTTCGGTTCGCTCGGCTCAGCGTAAAGCGCCGAGGTCAGGGTTACGTTCGTTCACCTTCGGGCGCCACACTTTCGGTTGAAAGGTCGCGACGGGACGACGTCGGCAGGCACGCCGCAAACGAACAAAAAACGTACAGACGACGTCGAAAACCGCCGACAGACGGGGGAGCAGCACGACCACGACCAGATACCGAGCGCGAACGAGACACACGCGAACCACCCCCACCGGCCAAACGGCACCACACAACAACCCAGAGCACCACGTGTCGACACCAGAAGCAACCCGCCGCTCACGCGACATGGCTGGCACCGAAGGGCAACCGCCCGCAACTGCGCTTTCCGCGCCGGCCCGGATGCACGTCGTGCTACAACAACACCACTACCGTACACAGCCGCTGTTCACAACACCACTATCAATGGCGCGCCCGCGGCTCGCCGCCGTCGCAGTCGCAGCCGCAGCCCCAACGCCAGCACTTTTGCACCACCATTCACACGCACCGCAACACAGCTCGCCGACACAGCCGAACAAAACAAACACCACACAACAACAGCAACAACGCCGCCGCCTCTACTTGTGCCGGCGACCCACCCCGCCGATGGCGCACCTTTCGCCAGCCGGCAATCGACACACACGCACCCACCCCCCGGGGCCCAGTGCAAAAAAAAAACCACACAAAAACAAAACAAAAACAAAACAACACAAACGACACGGGAAGCGCACACCGCCACTTCGCGCGCACGCCACCAACCAGTCGTCGTCTCAAAATAACAAACACAAACAAAATAAACTAACAACTAGGGCAACACAAAACAAAAACGCCTCGCACGAACCGCCCACAAAAAGGACAAGCACACGCACAGCCTCTGCTGACGACCACGACGCAGCGGCACGCTGCTCCTGTCCCGCGCCCCGCGCCCCACTCGATTCACAACTCACGCGACACCGTCAACGACGGGCTCGCTTCCCGCAACCTACCACCTTTCCGCCACGACGCACAGCCCCAGCCCCAGCCCCACCCGACGACTGCACTTTCTCCACCGCCTCCCCTTCCCCCCCAAAACACACACACACACACACACACACACACACACACACACAGCCAGCCAAAAACGCACTCGCGACCCACACATGCACGTGCATCGGCACACGCCAACCAGTCAACGTCGACAACCACACGCAAGGCTCGAAACGAAAACGAAACCGGCGTCCTTCCACGTTGCCATCAAGCTACGCGACACAAGACACAAGGAACCAACACAACAGCCGGCCCCACTAATTCCCACTCTCACGCCGCAAAAAGCACACCGAAACCGCCAAACACGCACGCACATTCCCCTTCGCACTGACACCACCGACCGGCTCGCTACCACACACCTCTCGGCAGCCGTTTCACGCCAATTCGCCACACCGCCCACACAGTCGACAAGCGCCCGCCCTGTACGGCACACGCAACGACGCAGCGCAGCAAAGGGCGCCCGCAACACATACCTCTCCGCCGCCCGACGCGCCAACCGCCACACCACACCGCCGGCCACTCGCAAATTGTGCACTGCCACCAGCCACACGTCCAACACGCCGCGCCGCCTCCGGCCACCCGCCAGGGGGCGCTCACGTCCGCGACAACAGCGCGGCCGCCGGGCCGGGCCGAACCGAACCGAGCCGCCGCTGCTCTGCACTCGGCACGGCCACACCCTGCTGCAGACCGGGCTCGTCCCTCTGTACGCGTCTGCCTGCGCATCAACACAACACGACCTTTTTTGTTTTTTCTTCTCTCTACCGCCATCCCTTCTTCTCGCGTTTTACTCGTTGTTGCAGCAGCGGCGCACACCTACACATCCACAGCCCCAGCCGAGCCGGCCTCACCTCAGGGCCCGCCGCCAGCGTCTCCTCCTCGGGCACAGGTGCGGTGCTGTGGCCGCCCATCCAACCGCATTGCTGGCCGTCCCAGCCACCAGGCGTTCCCACTGCCGCGAGCCACGCCGCGCACCGACCCTGCTGCAGAACACGAAGCATAGCCAGAGACCGACCGATACACAAAGCAAGCCGTCGCCTCGCCTCTTGTCCTTCCTGCCTTCCTTCCGCCCCCGCCCTTCTCACACCACCGCCTCTCCACTTTCGCCCCCCCCTCCTTTTTTTTTTTTTTTTTTTGTTTTCTTCTTTCTTTCTTTCTTTCTTTCTTTCTTTCTTTCTTTCTTTCTTTCTTTCTTTGGCCCTCTCTCCTTCCCGCCATGGCGGTTACGGCACCGCCTGCAGCGGCAGATTTTTTGCGCCCACACGCCTACTCCTACCACCATTAAACCTTGCCCTGCCCTGCCCTGCCCTGCCCTGCCCATCAACGTCGCAGTCGAACCGACGCTTGCCAACACACTGCCCACGTTCCTTTCTCTTTTCGGCCTACGCCCATTACGCGCCGCCGCCACAGCACCTTCCCTTCCCACAACACACCGACGTCATCACACGCACCCAAAACAGGGGCCACGACCGTGTTCCTCGCCCACTCCCATCCCGCACGGTACGCACATTCCCAACTACTACCGCGCACCCTCCCTTTCCAATCTGTGTGTCTCTGTGTCTGTGTCCTGTCCGCGCGTGACGCCTCTCAACATCCGCCGTCCCCCGTCCCGTTTTCGCCCCCATGCCGTCGTCGCGCCGCCTCCGCCCCTGTCCGCCCCGCACCACACCATACACCGCTGCTTGTCCCGGCCGTTGCCACCAAAGGCGCCGACCGCAAACGCGCCACGCCGCAGCCCCCGTGCGTCTCGCGCTCGCTTGCATCTCCGTGCCGACGCTGCCTCTCTTCCCGCTCGCACTCGACCTCGACAACACAGTCTTTGGCTCCGCCACTGCGTGTTCCGGTGGTACGCACGCTGCAACACGTATGTATTCATTACCAGAGCGATGGCGAGGCATGACAGCATCTCTGTCTGACCAGAGAGTTCTTTATCGCTGCTAGTCGGCGCTTGGACCGCGCCAGACGACAGTAGTGGCACGCACCGGGTCGCCAGGAACAGTTGTTATATATATATATTGTAGCGCGAGTCGGGAGAGGTAGTAGTCGGTCGACAGTAGTAGCGGGTGGACGGTTGTACTGAGCGGGCGTCGGCGGCGTGCTCTGCTCGTCTCGCGACTCTGGTCACGGTTCGGGACGATGTATAGTCTATTGTGTTATAATCAAACGGTGGTGTGACGCTGCATTGCGCAAATCTGATAACGTATGTTCATTGTACTTATTTTGTTCAACAACAAAAGCCCCACTATTACTTTTTTTCTAAAGTAACTTTTGTCTCTTAACGAAAAACATTCACTTTTTAAAGACTACTTCCTATGGCATTTCCCTCCAAGGGGTGCAATTAATTACCAGCCAGCACTCATTCATTGCACACAGCTGTGTAAGGGGTATCTACAATTGAGGAGCGGATATAAATGCAATTTTTTGTTTTTTTTTTTTTTTTGTGTGTGTGTTGTAACCTCCCAGCAAAATTTAAAATAATGGACAATGTTATTTACGGATGCTAATGGACATTGCGCTAATTGTAACCTCGCCCACAATGAGAGGTATTGAAAATGGCAACACAAATGTGAAATTCGCAATCTGACTCAAATATAAAGTCTTCACACAACATTTAAAAAAGTCCGTTCAGTGACAAGAAACTTCAATTAAACCGAAATATCGGTCTTTGGCCCTGTGCAAAACAATCAGAATTAAAGTCTTACCTCCGAATAAATGGATGTCACATTTCTGCTCTGGTTGTTGCGCAGCGCTTGGAGGAACTGCATTGCAAATAATAATATTCTCTTTTTTTGTGATTTTAGTGACATTTTTCTTCAAAGAAGTGGAATGAAATGTGAAGTGCAACGAACTCTTTAGTTCAATAAACAATTAAATGTTTGAAAAATGCTTTTGAAATAAAAATTATTATTGGGGAACTTGTTGGAGAATAATTACAATAAATACAATTTTTCATTATCTAATGATTATATTAATTAACAGTATACCTTATTCACCATCTTGACCAGTGTTGCCGACCGCCTACATCACACAACCGCACTCGGCTGCTACTACTGACCGACCGCTCTGCATGACGACTATTGGCGTACTGCACGCGACGACTACTGACAGAGTACAGCCCTCAACTACACAGAGCTACGGACTCGCAACGACTACTGACTGACTGACTGACTGACTGACTGAGAACCGCTCGCAACACTCGCGCAGCTCCAGCGCAAACTCTCTGGTCACAGATGCTACAATGTCTCGCCATCGCTACTATGTTACATACGTGTTTCAGTGTCTTTTTCATTGGGGTAACGATCTTTGGCTCTTTTTATTCTGAATACAGGGCCAAAGGTCAACGCTGCTGCCCTTATACAATTTATCAGGTTTCATTATGTCTGTTGCAATGTTACATACGGTTCACTCTTTCATTAATATTATCGTTGGGTTTGTTTTGTAGGGACGTTAACATTCTGGCACATTTTTATTATCATCGGACTCTCTGCTATTTGTGCAGGGAGGTTATACCTGGGTCCATTTCCATTTCCATTTACATTTTAATATTGATAGACTTTTTGTTTTCTTGTTGTTTTTCCTTCTTTTTTTTTTGTTGTTTTTTTCTTTGTTTTGTTTTTCCCGCTCTCACCACCACCGCCGCATCACGCCTTCCGTTTTCTTGGTTTCTTTTCTGTTCTTCAACTGCTTCAACATCACCGCGCCCCATTTCCACACCACAGCCATCAGCCTCCAAGACGGGCGGGCGCAGTGTGCCATTTCCGGCGCACAAGCACACCCGTACGGTACTCTCCTCGCCCCCACGCCACCAACAACACAGCGACCACGCGGCTTTCAGGCACGGCACGGCACCGGCGAAATGCGCCGCCCCCGCCCCTCCGCGCATCCGTCCGTCTCGCCACGTTCACTGACAGCCGCGTCTGCGGCTACACCACGACAACCACAACACAACACCGCTCCCCTCCCTGGCAACTCACATTGTTTTTCTCCTCCTCTTTTGCACAAACCACAACGCCGAGCACAGGCGCAAGCCACCCACACCGCGCCCCTCCCCGTCCCGTCTTTGGCCGCCGCTCCTCGTTTCCTCGTTTGCCCCCTCCCATCTCCCGAAATGCCATGCCAGCAGCGTTACGCATGCCCCTCCCCTGTCCACACAACACTACCGCCTAACGAACAGCCTTCCGGGCCACATGCAGGGCACGCCCACCTCCAAACACTGCCAATTCACGGACGCACGCACACACACACACACACACACACACACACGCACGCACACACACTCACTTTCTCGACACCTTTCTGTACGGAGGGTGCGTCATCTCGACCGTGACAGAGTGACGGCAACTATCGACGATCCATTTCCCCCCACTGGTAAAACATGTCCACTAACACCTACATACATCATTCAAGTACACAGACAATAGCATACACACAATGGGAGGGCACACGAACATGGACGGCACGGCACTGTCATACACTCTTCCTCAGAACCATATCAACAAACGTTACGTACATCCGGGAAAGCGAAAGCGAAAGCAAAAGCAAAGGGCAAAGCCCAATGCAGCCGTCAAAGGTAACGTTCACCACGGCAGACACTTGCAGCCGCGCCGCCGTTAAACGCATTTCAGTGCGGCTCCAATACGCCTCCGACACGGGAACGTTCCGTTGCTCTACGAATGCGTTTCTCCCCTTTTTCCCTTCCTCTCTCTTTTGCCCCCCCTCCTTGCACTCTTGCCTCATTCCTCACGTTCTGCCCAGACATTCGACCGATCAAAGTCAACCTTTCGTTACCGTTCTCAGCGCGACGGTGTACAACAGTATGACGGGTGTGCCCACGACTTCGGTTCAGTTGCGTGACGCCGGTCTATCGCGCCGATCGACAGTTACTCAGGGGGCGACGGATCGGACCACGTCACCGACACACAAAACACTTTCAAACAAACAAATACATACCGGATGGACACAGACAAACACGTGTACAGACATTCGCCAAACAAACGACCGCCGCCGCCGCCGCCGTCGTCGCGCTTACTGTACTGCACTGGACACGCGTGCATCTTGAATGACGACATCGGTGTGCGTGCGTCGTACGCAATCAGTCAGACACGGCTATCAAACATCAGAGTCGAATGGTACATCATCGTGCGTGTCGCCGTACACGTACAGTACAATACAACAACAATGCGTCTTAATGGCACGTTCATTTCAACGTCACTCACACACCTCCACGCTGCAGTTACGTCGCACCATTGTCGAACTCGGCGTACAGCAAAGGGAATAGTGGGCGGCAAAAAAAAAAAAAAAACCAAACAAAAACATTTCA
>NW_025726131.1:5000-15000 GCF_021461395.2 Schistocerca americana
CCCATGTTGCGCCTTAACCTAACCCATGTTGCGCCTTAACCTAACCCATGTTGCGCCTTAACCTAACCCATGTTGCGCCTTAACCTAACCCATGTTGCGCCTTAACCTAACCCATGTTGCGCCTTAACCTAACCCATGTTGCGCCTTAACCTAACCCATGTTGCGCCTTAACCTAACCCATGTTGCGCCTTAACCTAACCTATGTTGCGCCTTAACCTAACCTATGTTGCGCCTTAACCTAACCTATGTTGCGCCTTAACCTAACCTATGTTGCGCCTTAACCTAACCTATGTTGCGCCTTAACCTAACCTATGTTGCGCCTTAACCTAACCTATGTTGCGCCTTAACCTAACCTATGTTGCGCCGTAACCTAACCTATGTTGCGCCGTAACCTAACCTATGTTGCGCCATAACCTAACCTATGTTGCGCCTTAACCTAACCTATGTTGCGCCTTAACCTAACCTATGTTGCGCCTTAACCTAACCTATGTTGCGCCGTAACCTAACCTATGTTGCGCCTTAACCTAACCTATGTTGCGCCTTAACCTAACCTATGTTGCGCCTTAACCTAACCTATGTTGCGCCTTAACCTAACCTATGTTGCGCCTTAACCTAACCTATGTTGCGCCTTAACCTAACCTATGTTGCGCCTTAACCTAACCTATGTTGCGCCTTAACCTAACCTATGTTGCGCCTTAACCTAACCTATGTTGCGCCGTAACCTAACCTATGTTGCGCCTTAACCTAACCTATGTTGCGCCTTAACCTAACCTATGTTGCGCCGTAACCTAACCTATGTTGCGCCTTAACCTAACCTATGTTGCGCCTTAACCTAACCTATGTTGCGCCTTAACCTAACCTATGTTGCGCCTTAACCTAACCTATGTTGCGCCTTAACCTAACCTATGTTGCGCCTTAACCCAACACACGTTGGGCCTTAACCCAACACACGTTGGGCCTTAACCCAACACACGTTGGGCCTTAACCCAACACACGTTGGGCCTTAACCCAACACACGTTGGGCCTTAACCCAACACACGTTGGGCCTTAACCCAACACACGTTGGGCCTTAACCCAACACACGTTGGGCCTTAACCCAACACACGTTGGGCCTTAACCCAACACACGTTGGGCCTTAACCCAACACACGTTGGGCCTTAACCCAACACACGTTGGGCCTTAACCCAACACACGTTGGGCCTTAACCCAACACACGTTGGGCCTTAACCCAACACACGTTGGGCCTTAACCTGCTCTGTAATTGTCATACGACGCGTTAAATTAGTGTAGTGTTGCCTAACTGCAACCCCCGCAATATAGTTTGCTACTCGCACTGCCCGGTCCCCAGAGTATCGCTTCATGTTAAACACCTTGCAGCTATACACTGTAATGCGGATGGCGGCAGGACGTACATGCTCAATGCCCTTCGCAGTTGTTCATTGGCATTCGCATGGCGAAGCACAGCCTACGTTGTGGTACGGCTTGTGGCAACTGTCCGCTGATGTTGTACGTCCAAATCACACACTGTACCGCACATTGGTCCTCATGTACTGAATGATACATCGTGGTACATGTGTGACCGTACCACGACTGCGCCAACAACGGCGAACCATACGGTCCAAATATTGTGCACTCAGCTACGTGTCGTCTCCCTATAAGAGCTGGATTGCAGTATGGTATGCCGTGGATGGCGATCAGCATGAGCCGTCTGTTGATGTAGTGGCGCGTGTTGTCAGACGTAGTCGTCTCTTCTCACACACCGTGATAGCATGGTGCACTGCGTTCCACATCTGCGACATGCGACAGAGGCCGGTTGACAGTCGTTCGCGCAATGGACATCGCATACGTACGGGGGCCACCTTCCACGTGTTCGCGAAGCGTGCACATGTTGTTGCGTGTATGTGGGCAGACATAGTGTGTCGTGACACCTGACACAGGCATGCAACAATCGTTGAATTTGCAAATGGCGATGGACGTCTACGTTTGCTGGTGACGTTACGCAAATGAAGAACTGGTAAACCGTTGTGGTGCGGTTGTTCTCGCTAGAGGTGAATCAGTGATGGCGACGATCGGTTGAGCTACCAACCGGTTGTTTCAGCGATACCCACCATGCCCACGAACGTGAATGGCATGTGGGTGTGAAGCGATACGCGGCGGTGGCTGGGTGGGACCGTCCCCGGCCGGTGAGGGGGGGCCTTCCGGCGTGCTGGCCGCGCGGTGCGTGGGCGCACGCGCTACAGCCGGCTGGTGGGGGCGGCCAGTGGCAGGCGCGCCGGCCGACGGAGGCGGCAGGCGGCGCAGCTGCGCGCCGGCGCACCCTGCACGCGGCGCCGTGCGGCCAAAGTAGGTCCTCGCGGGCCCGGTGCGAAGCGCGGTGGACATCTGCAGTGTGCTGGTCCGATTGAGGACTGTGTGCGCTGAGGATGCGCCGCCGCCCGGCGCTCGGCGCCGCGACGCCGTCTGCTGCTCGGTCGCCTCTGCGGTTCTCGCAGGTGGATTGTATCGCAGCTGTGCGGACGTGTTGGCGCGTGCGCTGTGCTGGGAGAGTTCGCTTCGGCACCCAAGTGGGGCTTTTGTCCTTCTGTGGCGCTGGCGTTGGAGCTGCCGGCCACCGTAGGTGGCGCGTGTTGTCTCCCGCCGGCAATGCCACGACAGCACGCTCCCGGGCCTCTGTCGGCAGCGGCAAGCTCAGTTGGGAGCACGGGTGGTCGCACCTAAAGCGTCTACTCGCCAAACTCCGGGCGATTGCGCCTCTCTCGAACCCGACCAAGTACTTAGGACGGCCCTGCGCGCCGCCGGGACCTGAGAGGGTTTCGAGGTGTATTGTGCAGGGGAGCTCAGCCTCCTCCTGTTTGCAGAATAATTGAGCGGACGCTTGCGTGTTCGCGCGGGCCCCCGGGACACACTCCCGGGCGGCCGGCTGCTCAGCTCTAGTTGACGCAGCTCCCTGGTTGATCCTGCCAGTAGTCATATGCTTGTCTCAAAGATTAAGCCATGCATGTCTCAGTACAAGCCGCATTAAGGTGAAACCGCGAATGGCTCATTAAATCAGTTATGGTTCCTTAGATCGTACCCACGTTACTTGGATAACTGTGGTAATTCTAGAGCTAATACATGCAAACAGAGTCCCGACCAGAGATGGAAGGGACGCTTTTATTAGATCAAAACCAATCGGTCGGCTCGTCCGGTCCGTTTGCCTTGGTGACTCTGAATAACTTTGGGCTGATCGCACGGTCCTCGTACCGGCGACGCATCTTTCAAATGTCTGCCTTATCAACTGTCGATGGTAGGTTCTGCGCCTACCATGGTTGTAACGGGTAACGGGGAATCAGGGTTCGATTCCGGAGAGGGAGCCTGAGAAACGGCTACCACATCCAAGGAAGGCAGCAGGCGCGCAAATTACCCACTCCCGGCACGGGGAGGTAGTGACGAAAAATAACGATACGGGACTCATCCGAGGCCCCGTAATCGGAATGAGTACACTTTAAATCCTTTAACGAGTATCTATTGGAGGGCAAGTCTGGTGCCAGCAGCCGCGGTAATTCCAGCTCCAATAGCGTATATTAAAGTTGTTGCGGTTAAAAAGCTCGTAGTTGGATTTGTGTCCCACGCTGTTGGTTCACCGCCCGTCGGTGTTTAACTGGCATGTATCGTGGGACGTCCTGCCGGTGGGGCGAGCTGAAGGCGTGCGACGCGCCTCGTGCGTGCTCGTGCGTCCCGAGGCGGACCCCGTTGCAATCCTACCAGGGTGCTCTTGAGTGAGTGTCTCGGTGGGCCGGCACGTTTACTTTGAACAAATTAGAGTGCTTAAAGCAGGCAAGCCCGCCTGAATACTGTGTGCATGGAATAATGGAATAGGACCTCGGTTCTATTTTGTTGGTTTTCGGAACCCGAGGTAATGATTAATAGGGACAGGCGGGGGCATTCGTATTGCGACGTTAGAGGTGAAATTCTTGGATCGTCGCAAGACGAACAGAAGCGAAAGCATTTGCCAAGTATGTTTTCATTAATCAAGAACGAAAGTTAGAGGTTCGAAGGCGATCAGATACCGCCCTAGTTCTAACCATAAACGATGCCAGCCAGCGATCCGCCGCAGTTCCTCCGATGACTCGGCGGGCAGCCTCCGGGAAACCAAAGCTTTTGGGTTCCGGGGGAAGTATGGTTGCAAAGCTGAAACTTAAAGGAATTGACGGAAGGGCACCACCAGGAGTGGAGCCTGCGGCTTAATTTGACTCAACACGGGAAACCTCACCAGGCCCGGACACCGGAAGGATTGACAGATTGATAGCTCTTTCTTGATTCGGTGGGTGGTGGTGCATGGCCGTTCTTAGTTGGTGGAGCGATTTGTCTGGTTAATTCCGATAACGAACGAGACTCTAGCCTGCTAACTAGTCGCGTGACATCCTTCGTGCTGTCAGCGATTACTTTTCTTCTTAGAGGGACAGGCGGCTTCTAGCCGCACGAGATTGAGCAATAACAGGTCTGTGATGCCCTTAGATGTTCTGGGCCGCACGCGCGCTACACTGAAGGAATCAGCGTGTCTTCCTAGGCCGAAAGGTCGGGGTAACCCGCTGAACCTCCTTCGTGCTAGGGATTGGGGCTTGCAATTGTTCCCCATGAACGAGGAATTCCCAGTAAGCGCGAGTCATAAGCTCGCGTTGATTACGTCCCTGCCCTTTGTACACACCGCCCGTCGCTACTACCGATTGAATGATTTAGTGAGGTCTTCGGACTGGTACGCGGCATTGACTCTGTCGTTGCCGATGCTACCGGAAAGATGACCAAACTTGATCATTTAGAGGAAGTAAAAGTCGTAACAAGGTTTCCGTAGGTGAACCTGCGGAAGGATCATTACCGACTAGACTGCATGTCTTTCGATGTGCGTGTCGTGTCGCGCAACACGCTACCTGTACGGCTCGCAGTAGCCGTGCGCCGCGTGCGGAACCACGCGTGCTTCTCAAAACTAACGCCAATGTTGTGTGGTACGAGCGCTGAAGCGCTGGAGCGGCTGGCCTGCGGCACCTGGCGCCTGGCGCCGGTTTTGAATGACTTTCGCCCGACTGCCTGTCCGCTCCGGTGTGGAGCCGTACGACGCCCATCGGCCGTGAGGCCGTTGGACACAGAACGCTTGAACAGGGGCCGCCACACGCCTACGTCCCGCCTATGCAACTGTCTTGAAAGAGACAGTGTAAACTAAGAAAAGATCACCCAGGACGGTGGATCACTCGGCTCGTGGGTCGATGAAGAACGCAGCAAATTGCGCGTCGACATGTGAACTGCAGGACACATGAACATCGACGTTTCGAACGCACATTGCGGTCCATGGATTCCGTTCCCGGGCCACGTCTGGCTGAGGGTCGGCTACGTATACTGAAGCGCGCGGCGTTTGCCCCGCTTCGCAGACCTGGGAGCGTCGCGGCCGCCTGTGGGGCCGGCCGCGCCTCCTTAAACGTGCGATGCGCGCCCGTCGCCTGGCGGTTCGCATACCGGTACTTACTCGGTAGCGTGCACAGCCGGCTGGCGGTGTGGCGTGCGACACCTCGTACAACGACCTCAGAGCAGGCGAGACTACCCGCTGAATTTAAGCATATTACTAAGCGGAGGAAAAGAAACTAACAAGGATTCCCCCAGTAGCGGCGAGCGAACAGGGAAGAGTCCAGCACCGAACCCCGCAGGCTGCCGCCTGTCGTGGCATGTGGTGTTTGGGAGGGTCCACTACCCCGACGCCTCGCGCCGAGCCCAAGTCCAACTTGAATGAGGCCACGGCCCGTAGAGGGTGCCAGGCCCGTAGCGGCCGGTGCGAGCGTCGGCGGGACCTCTCCTTCGAGTCGGGTTGCTTGAGAGTGCAGCTCCAAGTGGGTGGTAAACTCCATCTGAGACTAAATATGACCACGAGACCGATAGCGAACAAGTACCGTGAGGGAAAGTTGAAAAGAACTTTGAAGAGAGAGTTCAAAAGTACGTGAAACCGTTCTGGGGTAAACGTGAGAAGTCCGAAAGGTCGAACGGGTGAGATTCACGCCCATCCGGCCACTGGCCTCCGCCCTCGGCAGATGGGGCCGGCCGCCCGCGCGGAGCAATCCGCGGCGGGGTCGTGTCCGGTTGCCTTTCCACTCGCCGCGGGGTGGGGCCGTTCCGGTGTGCGGTGGGCCGCACTTCTCCCCTAGTAGGACGTCGCGACCCGCTGGGTGCCGGCCTACGGCCCGGGTGCGCAGCCTGTCCTTCCGCGGGCCTCGGTTCGCGTCTGTTGGGCAGAGCCCCGGTGTCCTGGCTGGCTGCCCGGCGGTATATCTGGAGGAGTCGATTCGCCCCTTTGGGCGCTCGGGCTCCCGGCAAGCGCGCGCGGTTCTTCCCGGATGACGGACCTACCTGGCCCGGCCCCGGACCCGCGCCGCTGTTGGCTCGGGATGCTCTCGGGCGGAATAATCGCTCCCGTCAGCGGCGCTTCAGCTTTGGACAATTTCACGACCCGTCTTGAAACACGGACCAAGGAGTCTAACATGTGCGCGAGTCATTGGGCTGTACGAAACCTAAAGGCGTAATGAAAGTGAAGGTCTCGCCTTGCGCGGGCCGAGGGAGGATGGGGCTTCCCCGCCCTTCACGGGGCGGCGGCCTCCGCACTCCCGGGGCGTCTCGTCCTCATTGCGAGGTGAGGCGCACCTAGAGCGTACACGTTGGGACCCGAAAGATGGTGAACTATGCCTGGCCAGGACGAAGTCAGGGGAAACCCTGATGGAGGTCCGTAGCGATTCTGACGTGCAAATCGATCGTCGGAGCTGGGTATAGGGGCGAAAGACTAATCGAACCATCTAGTAGCTGGTTCCCTCCGAAGTTTCCCTCAGGATAGCTGGTGCTCGTACGAGTCTCATCCGGTAAAGCGAATGATTAGAGGCCTTGGGGCCGAAACGACCTCAACCTATTCTCAAACTTTAAATGGGTGAGATCTCCGGCTTGCTTGATATGCTGAAGCCGCGAGCAAACGACTCGGATCGGAGTGCCAAGTGGGCCACTTTTGGTAAGCAGAACTGGCGCTGTGGGATGAACCAAACGCCGAGTTAAGGCGCCCGAATCGACGCTCATGGGAAACCATGAAAGGCGTTGGTTGCTTAAGACAGCAGGACGGTGGCCATGGAAGTCGGAATCCGCTAAGGAGTGTGTAACAACTCACCTGCCGAAGCAACTAGCCCTGAAAATGGATGGCGCTGAAGCGTCGTGCCTATACTCGGCCGTCAGTCTGGCAGTCATGGCCGGTCCTTGCGGCCGGCCGCGAAGCCCTGACGAGTAGGAGGGTCGCGGCGGTGGGCGCAGAAGGGTCTGGGCGTGAGCCTGCCTGGAGCCGCCGTCGGTGCAGATCTTGGTGGTAGTAGCAAATACTCCAGCGAGGCCCTGGAGGGCTGACGCGGAGAAGGGTTTCGTGTGAACAGCCGTTGCACACGAGTCAGTCGATCCTAAGCCCTAGGAGAAATCCGATGTTGATGGGGGCCGTCATAGCATGATGCACTTTGTGCTGGCCCCCGTTGGGCGAAAGGGAATCCGGTTCCTATTCCGGAACCCGGCAGCGGAACCGATACAAGTCGGGCCCCTCTTTTAGAGATGCTCGTCGGGGTAACCCAAAAGGACCCGGAGACGCCGTCGGGAGATCGGGGAAGAGTTTTCTTTTCTGCATGAGCGTTCGAGTTCCCTGGAATCCTCTAGCAGGGAGATAGGGTTTGGAACGCGAAGAGCACCGCAGCTGCGGCGGTGTCCCGATCTTCCCCTCGGACCTTGAAAATCCGGGAGAGGGCCACGTGGAGGTGTCGCGCCGGTTCGTACCCATATCCGCAGCAGGTCTCCAAGGTGAAGAGCCTCTAGTCGATAGAATAATGTAGGTAAGGGAAGTCGGCAAATTGGATCCGTAACTTCGGGATAAGGATTGGCTCTGAGGATCGGGGCGTGTCGGGCTTGGTCGGGAAGTGGGTCAGCGCTAACGTGCCGGGCCTGGGCGAGGTGAGTGCCGTAGGGGTGCCGGTAAGTGCGGGCGTTTAGCGCGGGCGTGGTCTGCTCTCGCCGTTGGTTGGCCTCGTGCTGGCCGGCGGTGCAGGATGCGCGCGCCTGCGCGGCGTTCGCGCCCCGGTGCTTCAACCTGCGTGCAGGATCCGAGCTCGGTCCCGTGCCTTGGCCTCCCACGGATCTTCCTTGCTGCGAGGCCGCGTCCGCCTTAGCGTGCTCCTCCGGGGGCGCGCGGGTGCGCGGATTCTCTTCGGCCGCCATTCAACGATCAACTCAGAACTGGCACGGACTGGGGGAATCCGACTGTCTAATTAAAACAAAGCATTGCGATGGCCCTAGCGGGTGTTGACGCAATGTGATTTCTGCCCAGTGCTCTGAATGTCAACGTGAAGAAATTCAAGCAAGCGCGGGTAAACGGCGGGAGTAACTATGAGTGATGCGCAATACATGGGCCTAGCCCTCTTAGCCTCTCCTCTCCTGCGGTCTTCTCCCCTTCTCGTGGGCCCGCTGATTTCGCAGAGTGGAAGACCGCACCAGGGGCTTGGGGGGGTTACCAGCCCCCCCTCGCACTATCCCTTTTTTAGTTGGGGGCAGTAAGCAGAGAACAAGTGGTGGCCCTTCCGCTGAAGGTGCCACCCCAACTCCCCCAGCACCTAGCCGGCCAACCGGCCGTGCCGAAAATCTTGTAACTTTTGCAGCTATGTATACCTGTAGTGAGTGCCACCGCAGCTTTACAACCAAGAACGGTCTCGGGGTCCATCGCCGCCGCCAACATCTTGCGGCCGCCAACGCGGAGATCGTCACGGAGAGGCATCGCGCGAGGTGGACGGAGGAAGAAGTCCTGTCGCTCGCCAAGGCGGAGGCCGAACTGTTCCTTGAGAGGGACGCCCGGTTCTTCTTCGTCAATCAAGAACTCATCAGGATGTTCCCCGACCGAACGCTCGAGGCAATCAAGTGCCGACGGCGGCAAGCTGCCCACAAGCAGCTTGTCCGCCAATTCATGGAGGCGCTTGAGATCGGTCGGGGGGAAGAGCCGGCGTCCCGCCGGGGAGCAGCGAGCCCGCTGCCTGACGCGGGCGAGGCCGCTGCGCCGCCCGTCGACGCAGCCGAGGACTTCGCGGCCGACACCACCGGGCCGCCGCCGGAGGGGCCGACTGACGCCGCCATCTGGGAGCATCTGGCGGGGCTACCCGCTTCCGCCCAGCGTTTCTCTGCCCTGGATCGTGTCATAGGTCTAGGGCGGGGCACGCCGCCCGATGTCATCCTGGGCATGCTCCCGGATGCCCTTGCGTCGGTCGGGTCCAGAGGGGAGAGATCGATCACCAGGACACAGCGGCCGCGCCAACCATCGAAGCGGCCGCCTGCCGCGCCGCCGACGCAGAAGCGCAAGCGGCGCCGCTGGGAGTACGCGAGAACGCAGGATGCCTTCCGACGGTCGCGTGCACGTTGCGTGCGCGGCCTCTTGGATGGCACCCTGCTCCAGCCGCCACCTGCCATCCCTGGTCTGCTGGACTTCTGGGCGGACCTCTTCACCAAGAAGCCCATCTCCACCGCGGGCTTCATTCGTGACCGCCTCCTCCCGCACTCAGAGCCTGTCGCTCTCGAGTGCATATGGGGGCCGGTCACACATGAGGAGGTCGCCGCCGCGTTGCCGCCCAGGGGATCAGCAGCCGGGCCGGACGGCCTTACCCCAGCGGAGTTGCGGCGCCTGCCGCACGAAGTCCTGGTGAAAGTGATGAATCTCTTCCTTCTGGCCCGCGCCCTTCCGGAACGCCTGCTTCGCGCGCGGACGTCCCTTCTCCCGAAAACGGCTGCACCAACATCCCCCGCTGACTTTCGCCCCATTACGGTCTGCTCGGTGTTGGCGCGGACCTTCCACAAGGTTCTCGCGTCACGCCTGATGCGCGCATGTGCTGTGGACGAACGTCAGCGGGCATTCATCCCTCGGGATGGGATGTTGGAAAATACCTTCATCTTGGACACTGCTCTCACCGACGCAGTTCGCTCCTGC
>NW_025726131.1:20000-30000 GCF_021461395.2 Schistocerca americana
TCTGCTCACAATCACACGTCAGCCAGACACTCTTATCACGCACTACTCTCTGCCTGTAACAGGCACACAGACAATATGTAAGCACCAGCATGGAACAACACCCAGTGCATCCTCTCTGCCACATTAGACAATCCACACTATCATAACCAGACCGGGAGGTCCACTCGGAAAACAGAATATCCCACCCTTCCGACAACCACCATTGCTCAGCTAAGCCACCAACACCCACACATGTCCCAGACAGGGGTGCACCCAACATCACAATACTGCCTCCTGTCACACCACACAAACAATGGCAGGAATGAAAGACACAGGTCTGCCACAAGCATGGAATCAGAGCGCCGCCTGTTATGAGCCAAAGGTGCACCCTGACGTGGCAAATCAGATGATGCCGCAGTCATTTACTTACGATAATCACAATCAACAAACCGGGCCCCCCCCCCCCCAAGTACCTTAACCTAACCCGTATTGTACCTTAACCTAACCCGTATTGTACCTTAACCTAACCCGTATTGTACCTTAACCTAACCCATATTGTACCTTAACCTAACCCATATTGTACCTTAACCTAACCCATATTGTACCTTAACCTAACCCATATTGTACCTTAACCTAACCCATATTGTACCTTAACCTAACCCATATTGTACCTTAACCTAACCCATATTGTACCTTAACCTAACCCATATTGTACCTTAACCTAACCCATATTGTACCTTAACCTAACCCATATTGTACCTTAACCTAACCCATGTTGCGCCTTAACCTAACCCATGTTGCGCCTTAACCTAACCCATGTTGCGCCTTAACCTAACCCATGTTGCGCCTTAACCTAACCCATGTTGCGCCTTAACCTAACCCATGTTGCGCCTTAACCTAACCCATGTTGCGCCTTAACCTAACCCATGTTGCGCCTTAACCTAACCCATGTTGCGCCTTAACCTAACCCATGTTGCGCCTTAACCTAACCCATGTTGCGCCTTAACCTAACCCATGTTGCGCCTTAACCTAACCTATGTTGCGCCTTAACCTAACCTATGTTGCGCCTTAACCTAACCTATGTTGCGCCTTAACCTAACCTATGTTGCGCCTTAACCTAACCTATGTTGCGCCTTAACCTAACCTATGTTGCGCCTTAACCTAACCTATGTTGCGCCTTAACCTAACCTATGTTGCGCCGTAACCTAACCTATGTTGCGCCGTAACCTAACCTATGTTGCGCCATAACCTAACCTATGTTGCGCCTTAACCTAACCTATGTTGCGCCTTAACCTAACCTATGTTGCGCCTTAACCTAACCTATGTTGCGCCGTAACCTAACCTATGTTGCGCCTTAACCTAACCTATGTTGCGCCTTAACCTAACCTATGTTGCGCCTTAACCTAACCTATGTTGCGCCTTAACCTAACCTATGTTGCGCCTTAACCTAACCTATGTTGCGCCTTAACCTAACCTATGTTGCGCCTTAACCTAACCTATGTTGCGCCTTAACCTAACCTATGTTGCGCCTTAACCTAACCTATGTTGCGCCGTAACCTAACCTATGTTGCGCCTTAACCTAACCTATGTTGCGCCTTAACCTAACCTATGTTGCGCCGTAACCTAACCTATGTTGCGCCTTAACCTAACCTATGTTGCGCCTTAACCTAACCTATGTTGCGCCTTAACCTAACCTATGTTGCGCCTTAACCTAACCTATGTTGCGCCTTAACCCAACACACGTTGGGCCTTAACCCAACACACGTTGGGCCTTAACCCAACACACGTTGGGCCTTAACCCAACACACGTTGGGCCTTAACCCAACACACGTTGGGCCTTAACCCAACACACGTTGGGCCTTAACCCAACACACGTTGGGCCTTAACCCAACACACGTTGGGCCTTAACCCAACACACGTTGGGCCTTAACCCAACACACGTTGGGCCTTAACCCAACACACGTTGGGCCTTAACCCAACACACGTTGGGCCTTAACCCAACACACGTTGGGCCTTAACCCAACACACGTTGGGCCTTAACCCAACACACGTTGGGCCTTAACCCAACACACGTTGGGCCTTAACCCAACACACGTTGGGCCTTAACCCAACACACGTTGGGCCTTAACCTGCTCTGTAATTGTCATACGACGCGTTAAATTAGTGTAGTGTTGCCTAACTGCAACCCCCGCAATATAGTTTGCTACTCGCACTGCCCGGTCCCCAGAGTATCGCTTCATGTTAAACACCTTGCAGCTATACACTGTAATGCGGATGGCGGCAGGACGTACATGCTCAATGCCCTTCGCAGTTGTTCATTGGCATTCGCATGGCGAAGCACAGCCTACGTTGTGGTACGGCTTGTGGCAACTGTCCGCTGATGTTGTACGTCCAAATCACACACTGTACCGCACATTGGTCCTCATGTACTGAATGATACATCGTGGTACATGTGTGACCGTACCACGACTGCGCCAACAACGGCGAACCATACGGTCCAAATATTGTGCACTCAGCTACGTGTCGTCTCCCTATAAGAGCTGGATTGCAGTATGGTATGCCGTGGATGGCGATCAGCATGAGCCGTCTGTTGATGTAGTGGCGCGTGTTGTCAGACGTAGTCGTCTCTTCTCACACACCGTGATAGCATGGTGCACTGCGTTCCACATCTGCGACATGCGACAGAGGCCGGTTGACAGTCGTTCGCGCAATGGACATCGCATACGTACGGGGGCCACCTTCCACGTGTTCGCGAAGCGTGCACATGTTGTTGCGTGTATGTGGGCAGACATAGTGTGTCGTGACACCTGACACAGGCATGCAACAATCGTTGAATTTGCAAATGGCGATGGACGTCTACGTTTGCTGGTGACGTTACGCAAATGAAGAACTGGTAAACCGTTGTGGTGCGGTTGTTCTCGCTAGAGGTGAATCAGTGATGGCGACGATCGGTTGAGCTACCAACCGGTTGTTTCAGCGATACCCACCATGCCCACGAACGTGAATGGCATGTGGGTGTGAAGCGATACGCGGCGGTGGCTGGGTGGGACCGTCCCCGGCCGGTGAGGGGGGGCCTTCCGGCGTGCTGGCCGCGCGGTGCGTGGGCGCACGCGCTACAGCCGGCTGGTGGGGGCGGCCAGTGGCAGGCGCGCCGGCCGACGGAGGCGGCAGGCGGCGCAGCTGCGCGCCGGCGCACCCTGCACGCGGCGCCGTGCGGCCAAAGTAGGTCCTCGCGGGCCCGGTGCGAAGCGCGGTGGACATCTGCAGTGTGCTGGTCCGATTGAGGACTGTGTGCGCTGAGGATGCGCCGCCGCCCGGCGCTCGGCGCCGCGACGCCGTCTGCTGCTCGGTCGCCTCTGCGGTTCTCGCAGGTGGATTGTATCGCAGCTGTGCGGACGTGTTGGCGCGTGCGCTGTGCTGGGAGAGTTCGCTTCGGCACCCAAGTGGGGCTTTTGTCCTTCTGTGGCGCTGGCGTTGGAGCTGCCGGCCACCGTAGGTGGCGCGTGTTGTCTCCCGCCGGCAATGCCACGACAGCACGCTCCCGGGCCTCTGTCGGCAGCGGCAAGCTCAGTTGGGAGCACGGGTGGTCGCACCTAAAGCGTCTACTCGCCAAACTCCGGGCGATTGCGCCTCTCTCGAACCCGACCAAGTACTTAGGACGGCGCTGCGCGCCGCCGGGACCTGAGAGGGTTTCGAGGTGTATTGTGCAGGGGAGCTCAGCCTCCTCCTGTTTGCAGAATAATTGAGCGGACGCTTGCGTGTTCGCGCGGGCCCCCGGGACACACTCCCGGGCGGCCGGCTGCTCAGCTCTAGTTGACGCAGCTCCCTGGTTGATCCTGCCAGTAGTCATATGCTTGTCTCAAAGATTAAGCCATGCATGTCTCAGTACAAGCCGCATTAAGGTGAAACCGCGAATGGCTCATTAAATCAGTTATGGTTCCTTAGATCGTACCCACGTTACTTGGATAACTGTGGTAATTCTAGAGCTAATACATGCAAACAGAGTCCCGACCAGAGATGGAAGGGACGCTTTTATTAGATCAAAACCAATCGGTCGGCTCGTCCGGTCCGTTTGCCTTGGTGACTCTGAATAACTTTGGGCTGATCGCACGGTCCTCGTACCGGCGACGCATCTTTCAAATGTCTGCCTTATCAACTGTCGATGGTAGGTTCTGCGCCTACCATGGTTGTAACGGGTAACGGGGAATCAGGGTTCGATTCCGGAGAGGGAGCCTGAGAAACGGCTACCACATCCAAGGAAGGCAGCAGGCGCGCAAATTACCCACTCCCGGCACGGGGAGGTAGTGACGAAAAATAACGATACGGGACTCATCCGAGGCCCCGTAATCGGAATGAGTACACTTTAAATCCTTTAACGAGTATCTATTGGAGGGCAAGTCTGGTGCCAGCAGCCGCGGTAATTCCAGCTCCAATAGCGTATATTAAAGTTGTTGCGGTTAAAAAGCTCGTAGTTGGATTTGTGTCCCACGCTGTTGGTTCACCGCCCGTCGGTGTTTAACTGGCATGTATCGTGGGACGTCCTGCCGGTGGGGCGAGCTGAAGGCGTGCGACGCGCCTCGTGCGTGCTCGTGCGTCCCGAGGCGGACCCCGTTGCAATCCTACCAGGGTGCTCTTGAGTGAGTGTCTCGGTGGGCCGGCACGTTTACTTTGAACAAATTAGAGTGCTTAAAGCAGGCAAGCCCGCCTGAATACTGTGTGCATGGAATAATGGAATAGGACCTCGGTTCTATTTTGTTGGTTTTCGGAACCCGAGGTAATGATTAATAGGGACAGGCGGGGGCATTCGTATTGCGACGTTAGAGGTGAAATTCTTGGATCGTCGCAAGACGAACAGAAGCGAAAGCATTTGCCAAGTATGTTTTCATTAATCAAGAACGAAAGTTAGAGGTTCGAAGGCGATCAGATACCGCCCTAGTTCTAACCATAAACGATGCCAGCCAGCGATCCGCCGCAGTTCCTCCGATGACTCGGCGGGCAGCCTCCGGGAAACCAAAGCTTTTGGGTTCCGGGGGAAGTATGGTTGCAAAGCTGAAACTTAAAGGAATTGACGGAAGGGCACCACCAGGAGTGGAGCCTGCGGCTTAATTTGACTCAACACGGGAAACCTCACCAGGCCCGGACACCGGAAGGATTGACAGATTGATAGCTCTTTCTTGATTCGGTGGGTGGTGGTGCATGGCCGTTCTTAGTTGGTGGAGCGATTTGTCTGGTTAATTCCGATAACGAACGAGACTCTAGCCTGCTAACTAGTCGCGTGACATCCTTCGTGCTGTCAGCGATTACTTTTCTTCTTAGAGGGACAGGCGGCTTCTAGCCGCACGAGATTGAGCAATAACAGGTCTGTGATGCCCTTAGATGTTCTGGGCCGCACGCGCGCTACACTGAAGGAATCAGCGTGTCTTCCTAGGCCGAAAGGTCGGGGTAACCCGCTGAACCTCCTTCGTGCTAGGGATTGGGGCTTGCAATTGTTCCCCATGAACGAGGAATTCCCAGTAAGCGCGAGTCATAAGCTCGCGTTGATTACGTCCCTGCCCTTTGTACACACCGCCCGTCGCTACTACCGATTGAATGATTTAGTGAGGTCTTCGGACTGGTACGCGGCATTGACTCTGTCGTTGCCGATGCTACCGGAAAGATGACCAAACTTGATCATTTAGAGGAAGTAAAAGTCGTAACAAGGTTTCCGTAGGTGAACCTGCGGAAGGATCATTACCGACTAGACTGCATGTCTTTCGATGTGCGTGTCGTGTCGCGCAACACGCTACCTGTACGGCTCGCAGTAGCCGTGCGCCGCGTGCGGAACCACGCGTGCTTCTCAAAACTAACGCCAATGTTGTGTGGTACGAGCGCTGAAGCGCTGGAGCGGCTGGCCTGCGGCACCTGGCGCCTGGCGCCGGTTTTGAATGACTTTCGCCCGACTGCCTGTCCGCTCCGGTGTGGAGCCGTACGACGCCCATCGGCCGTGAGGCCGTTGGACACAGAACGCTTGAACAGGGGCCGCCACACGCCTACGTCCCGCCTATGCAACTGTCTTGAAAGAGACAGTGTAAACTAAGAAAAGATCACCCAGGACGGTGGATCACTCGGCTCGTGGGTCGATGAAGAACGCAGCAAATTGCGCGTCGACATGTGAACTGCAGGACACATGAACATCGACGTTTCGAACGCACATTGCGGTCCATGGATTCCGTTCCCGGGCCACGTCTGGCTGAGGGTCGGCTACGTATACTGAAGCGCGCGGCGTTTGCCCCGCTTCGCAGACCTGGGAGCGTCGCGGCCGCCTGTGGGGCCGGCCGCGCCTCCTTAAACGTGCGATGCGCGCCCGTCGCCTGGCGGTTCGCATACCGGTACTTACTCGGTAGCGTGCACAGCCGGCTGGCGGTGTGGCGTGCGACACCTCGTACAACGACCTCAGAGCAGGCGAGACTACCCGCTGAATTTAAGCATATTACTAAGCGGAGGAAAAGAAACTAACAAGGATTCCCCCAGTAGCGGCGAGCGAACAGGGAAGAGTCCAGCACCGAACCCCGCAGGCTGCCGCCTGTCGTGGCATGTGGTGTTTGGGAGGGTCCACTACCCCGACGCCTCGCGCCGAGCCCAAGTCCAACTTGAATGAGGCCACGGCCCGTAGAGGGTGCCAGGCCCGTAGCGGCCGGTGCGAGCGTCGGCGGGACCTCTCCTTCGAGTCGGGTTGCTTGAGAGTGCAGCTCCAAGTGGGTGGTAAACTCCATCTGAGACTAAATATGACCACGAGACCGATAGCGAACAAGTACCGTGAGGGAAAGTTGAAAAGAACTTTGAAGAGAGAGTTCAAAAGTACGTGAAACCGTTCTGGGGTAAACGTGAGAAGTCCGAAAGGTCGAACGGGTGAGATTCACGCCCATCCGGCCACTGGCCTCCGCCCTCGGCAGATGGGGCCGGCCGCCCGCGCGGAGCAATCCGCGGCGGGGTCGTGTCCGGTTGCCTTTCCACTCGCCGCGGGGTGGGGCCGTTCCGGTGTGCGGTGGGCCGCACTTCTCCCCTAGTAGGGCGTCGCGACCCGCTGGGTGCCGGCCTACGGCCCGGGTGCGCAGCCTGTCCTTCCGCGGGCCTCGGTTCGCGTCTGTTGGGCAGAGCCCCGGTGTCCTGGCTGGCTGCCCGGCGGTATATCTGGAGGAGTCGATTCGCCCCTTTGGGCGCTCGGGCTCCCGGCAAGCGCGCGCGGTTCTTCCCGGATGACGGACCTACCTGGCCCGGCCCCGGACCCGCGCCGCTGTTGGCTCGGGATGCTCTCGGGCGGAATAATCGCTCCCGTCAGCGGCGCTTCAGCTTTGGACAATTTCACGACCCGTCTTGAAACACGGACCAAGGAGTCTAACATGTGCGCGAGTCATTGGGCTGTACGAAACCTAAAGGCGTAATGAAAGTGAAGGTCTCGCCTTGCGCGGGCCGAGGGAGGATGGGGCTTCCCCGCCCTTCACGGGGCGGCGGCCTCCGCACTCCCGGGGCGTCTCGTCCTCATTGCGAGGTGAGGCGCACCTAGAGCGTACACGTTGGGACCCGAAAGATGGTGAACTATGCCTGGCCAGGACGAAGTCAGGGGAAACCCTGATGGAGGTCCGTAGCGATTCTGACGTGCAAATCGATCGTCGGAGCTGGGTATAGGGGCGAAAGACTAATCGAACCATCTAGTAGCTGGTTCCCTCCGAAGTTTCCCTCAGGATAGCTGGTGCTCGTACGAGTCTCATCCGGTAAAGCGAATGATTAGAGGCCTTGGGGCCGAAACGACCTCAACCTATTCTCAAACTTTAAATGGGTGAGATCTCCGGCTTGCTTGATATGCTGAAGCCGCGAGCAAACGACTCGGATCGGAGTGCCAAGTGGGCCACTTTTGGTAAGCAGAACTGGCGCTGTGGGATGAACCAAACGCCGAGTTAAGGCGCCCGAATCGACGCTCATGGGAAACCATGAAAGGCGTTGGTTGCTTAAGACAGCAGGACGGTGGCCATGGAAGTCGGAATCCGCTAAGGAGTGTGTAACAACTCACCTGCCGAAGCAACTAGCCCTGAAAATGGATGGCGCTGAAGCGTCGTGCCTATACTCGGCCGTCAGTCTGGCAGTCATGGCCGGTCCTTGCGGCCGGCCGCGAAGCCCTGACGAGTAGGAGGGTCGCGGCGGTGGGCGCAGAAGGGTCTGGGCGTGAGCCTGCCTGGAGCCGCCGTCGGTGCAGATCTTGGTGGTAGTAGCAAATACTCCAGCGAGGCCCTGGAGGGCTGACGCGGAGAAGGGTTTCGTGTGAACAGCCGTTGCACACGAGTCAGTCGATCCTAAGCCCTAGGAGAAATCCGATGTTGATGGGGGCCGTCATAGCATGATGCACTTTGTGCTGGCCCCCGTTGGGCGAAAGGGAATCCGGTTCCTATTCCGGAACCCGGCAGCGGAACCGATACAAGTCGGGCCCCTCTTTTAGAGATGCTCGTCGGGGTAACCCAAAAGGACCCGGAGACGCCGTCGGGAGATCGGGGAAGAGTTTTCTTTTCTGCATGAGCGTTCGAGTTCCCTGGAATCCTCTAGCAGGGAGATAGGGTTTGGAACGCGAAGAGCACCGCAGTTGCGGCGGTGTCCCGATCTTCCCCTCGGACCTTGAAAATCCGGGAGAGGGCCACGTGGAGGTGTCGCGCCGGTTCGTACCCATATCCGCAGCAGGTCTCCAAGGTGAAGAGCCTCTAGTCGATAGAATAATGTAGGTAAGGGAAGTCGGCAAATTGGATCCGTAACTTCGGGATAAGGATTGGCTCTGAGGATCGGGGCGTGTCGGGCTTGGTCGGGAAGTGGGTCAGCGCTAACGTGCCGGGCCTGGGCGAGGTGAGTGCCGTAGGGGTGCCGGTAAGTGCGGGCGTTTAGCGCGGGCGTGGTCTGCTCTCGCCGTTGGTTGGCCTCGTGCTGGCCGGCGGTGCAGGATGCGCGCGCCTGCGCGGCGTTCGCGCCCCGGTGCTTCAACCTGCGTGCAGGATCCGAGCTCGGTCCCGTGCCTTGGCCTCCCACGGATCTTCCTTGCTGCGAGGCCGCGTCCGCCTTAGCGTGCTCCTCCGGGGGCGCGCGGGTGCGCGGATTCTCTTCGGCCGCCATTCAACGATCAACTCAGAACTGGCACGGACTGGGGGAATCCGACTGTCTAATTAAAACAAAGCATTGCGATGGCCCTAGCGGGTGTTGACGCAATGTGATTTCTGCCCAGTGCTCTGAATGTCAACGTGAAGAAATTCAAGCAAGCGCGGGTAAACGGCGGGAGTAACTATGACTCTCTTCTTCGTGAAGAGGTCCGCCCAGAAGTCCAGCAGACCGGGGATGTTCCCCGACCGAACGCTTGAGGCAATCAAGTGCCGACGGCGGCAAGCTGCCCACAAGCAGCTTGTCCGCCAATTCATGGAGGCACTTGAGATCGGTCGGGGTGAAGAGCCGGCGTCCCGCCGTGGAGCAGCGAGCTCGCTGCCTGACGCGGGCGAGGCCGCTGCGCCGCCCGTCGACGCAGCCGAGGACTTCGCGGCCGACACCACCGGGCCGCCGCCGGAGGGGCCGACTGACGCCGCCATCTGGGAGCATCTGGCGGGGCTACCCGCTTCCGCCCAGCGTTTCTCTGCCCTGGATCGAGTCATTGGTCTGGGGCGGGGCACGCCGCCCGATGTCATCCTGGGCATGCTCCCGGATGCCCTTGCGTCGGTCGGGTCCAGGGGGGAGAGGTCGATCACCAGGACACAGCGGCCGCGCCAACCATCCAAGCGGCCGCCTGCCGCCCCGCCGCTGCAGAAGCGCAAGCGGCGCCGCTGGGAATACGCGCGGACGCAGGACGCCTTCCGTAGGTCGCGTGCGCGTTGCGTGCGCGGCTTGCTGGACGGCACCCTGCTGCAGCCGCCACCCGACATCCCCGGTCTGCTGGACTTCTGGGCGGACCTCTTCACGAAGAAGCCGATCTCCACCGCCGGCTTCATCCGTGACCGCCTTCTCCCGCACTCGGAGCCTG
>NW_025726131.1:35000-40000 GCF_021461395.2 Schistocerca americana
CAGATGCTCAGCGGCAGCTAGGAGGCGCTCCATCCATGTCGGTACCGGTGAGCGTTGCACTCGCAGTCGCAAAAACGTACGGCAAGTATATTACTCGGAAGAGTCAATGACAGTCCAAGCCCCCCTGCGTGGGAAGAGTCTTCCTAGGCCATGACCCACCGGAAGGGCGCAGCGTCCCCCACCCCAGACATGTGACGTCAGACTATCGGTATTGACGACTAGACTGATTCCTTATAATCATTTGCCATACACCGGTGGAAGCTGCCGAGACGAGTAACTACATAGCGGGCTCGCCGTGTCACTAATGTACAGAGATACAATAGTTTCGACTGGAACCGGATTAAACGTATACACGGCGCTGATTAGTAATAGATAGAGCCATCAGAATACAGATAATGTATAGACCTGTCCGTATACATGCTGAAAGACTCTGCTCACAATCACACGTCAGCCAGACACTCTTATCACGCACTACTCTCTGCCTGTAACAGGCACACAGACAATATGTAAGCACCAGCATGGAACAACACCCAGTGCATCCTCTCTGCCACATTAGACAATCCACACTATCATAACCAGACCGGGAGGTCCACTCGGAAAACAGAATATCCCACCCTTCCGACAACCACCATTGCTCAGCTAAGCCACCAACACCCACACATGTCCCAGACAGGGGTGCACCCAACATCACAATACTGCCTCCTGTCACACCACACAAACAATGGCAGGAATGAAAGACACAGGTCTGCCACAAGCATGGAATCAGAGCGCCGCCTGTTATGAGCCAAAGGTGCACCCTGACGTGGCAAATCAGATGATGCCGCAGTCATTTACTTACGATAATCACAATCAACAAACCGGGCCCCCCCCCCCCCAAGTGCCTTAACCTAACCCGTATTGTACCTTAACCTAACCCGTATTGTACCTTAACCTAACCCGTATTGTACCTTAACCTAACCCGTATTGTACCTTAACCTAACCCGTATTGTACCTTAACCTAACCCATATTGTACCTTAACCTAACCCATATTGTACCTTAACCTAACCCATATTGTACCTTAACCTAACCCATATTGTACCTTAACCTAACCCATATTGTACCTTAACCTAACCCATATTGTACCTTAACCTAACCCATATTGTACCTTAACCTAACCCATATTGTACCTTAACCTAACCCATATTGTACCTTAACCTAACCCATATTGTACCTTAACCTAACCCATATTGTACCTTAACCTAACCCATGTTGCGCCTTAACCTAACCCATGTTGCGCCTTAACCTAACCCATGTTGCGCCTTAACCTAACCCATGTTGCGCCTTAACCTAACCCATGTTGCGCCTTAACCTAACCCATGTTGCGCCTTAACCTAACCCATGTTGCGCCTTAACCTAACCCATGTTGCGCCTTAACCTAACCCATGTTGCGCCTTAACCTAACCCATGTTGCGCCTTAACCTAACCCATGTTGCGCCTTAACCTAACCCATGTTGCGCCTTAACCTAACCTATGTTGCGCCTTAACCTAACCTATGTTGCGCCTTAACCTAACCTATGTTGCGCCTTAACCTAACCTATGTTGCGCCTTAACCTAACCTATGTTGCGCCTTAACCTAACCTATGTTGCGCCTTAACCTAACCTATGTTGCGCCGTAACCTAACCTATGTTGCGCCGTAACCTAACCTATGTTGCGCCGTAACCTAACCTATGTTGCGCCTTAACCTAACCTATGTTGCGCCTTAACCTAACCTATGTTGCGCCTTAACCTAACCTATGTTGCGCCGTAACCTAACCTATGTTGCGCCTTAACCTAACCTATGTTGCGCCTTAACCTAACCTATGTTGCGCCTTAACCTAACCTATGTTGCGCCTTAACCTAACCTATGTTGCGCCTTAACCTAACCTATGTTGCGCCTTAACCTAACCTATGTTGCGCCTTAACCTAACCTATGTTGCGCCTTAACCTAACCTATGTTGCGCCTTAACCTAACCTATGTTGCGCCGTAACCTAACCTATGTTGCGCCTTAACCTAACCTATGTTGCGCCTTAACCTAACCTATGTTGCGCCGTAACCTAACCTATGTTGCGCCTTAACCTAACCTATGTTGCGCCTTAACCTAACCTATGTTGCGCCTTAACCTAACCTATGTTGCGCCTTAACCTAACCTATGTTGCGCCTTAACCTAACCTATGTTGCGCCTTAACCCAACACACGTTGGGCCTTAACCCAACACACGTTGGGCCTTAACCCAACACACGTTGGGCCTTAACCCAACACACGTTGGGCCTTAACCCAACACACGTTGGGCCTTAACCCAACACACGTTGGGCCTTAACCCAACACACGTTGGGCCTTAACCCAACACACGTTGGGCCTTAACCCAACACACGTTGGGCCTTAACCCAACACACGTTGGGCCTTAACCCAACACACGTTGGGCCTTAACCCAACACACGTTGGGCCTTAACCCAACACACGTTGGGCCTTAACCCAACACACGTTGGGCCTTAACCCAACACACGTTGGGCCTTAACCCAACACACGTTGGGCCTTAACCCAACACACGTTGGGCCTTAACCCAACACACGTTGGGCCTTAACCCAACACACGTTGGGCCTTAACCCAACACACGTTGGGCCTTAACCTGCTCTGTAATTGTCATACGACGCGTTAAATTAGTGTAGTGTTGCCTAACTGCAACCCCCGCAATATAGTTTGCTACTCGCACTGCCCGGTCCCCAGAGTATCGCTTCATGTTAAACACCTTGCAGCTATACACTGTAATGCGGATGGCGGCAGGACGTACATGCTCAATGCCCTTCGCAGTTGTTCATTGGCATTCGCATGGCGAAGCACAGCCTACGTTGTGGTACGGCTTGTGGCAACTGTCCGCTGATGTTGTACGTCCAAATCACACACTGTACCGCACATTGGTCCTCATGTACTGAATGATACATCGTGGTACATGTGTGACCGTACCACGACTGCGCCAACAACGGCGAACCATACGGTCCAAATATTGTGCACTCAGCTACGTGTCGTCTCCCTATAAGAGCTGGATTGCAGTATGGTATGCCGTGGATGGCGATCAGCATGAGCCGTCTGTTGATGTAGTGGCGCGTGTTGTCAGACGTAGTCGTCTCTTCTCACACACCGTGATAGCATGGTGCACTGCGTTCCACATCTGCGACATGCGACAGAGGCCGGTTGACAGTCGTTCGCGCAATGGACATCGCATACGTACGGGGGCCACCTTCCACGTGTTCGCGAAGCGTGCACATGTTGTTGCGTGTATGTGGGCAGACATAGTGTGTCGTGACACCTGACACAGGCATGCAACAATCGTTGAATTTGCAAATGGCGATGGACGTCTACGTTTGCTGGTGACGTTACGCAAATGAAGAACTGGTAAACCGTTGTGGTGCGGTTGTTCTCGCTAGAGGTGAATCAGTGATGGCGACGATCGGTTGAGCTACCAACCGGTTGTTTCAGCGATACCCACCATGCCCACGAACGTGAATGGCATGTGGGTGTGAAGCGATACGCGGCGGTGGCTGGGTGGGACCGTCCCCGGCCGGTGAGGGGGGGCCTTCCGGCGTGCTGGCCGCGCGGTGCGTGGGCGCACGCGCTACAGCCGGCTGGTGGGGGCGGCCAGTGGCAGGCGCGCCGGCCGACGGAGGCGGCAGGCGGCGCAGCTGCGCGCCGGCGCACCCTGCACGCGGCGCCGTGCGGCCAAAGTAGGTCCTCGCGGGCCCGGTGCGAAGCGCGGTGGACATCTGCAGTGTGCTGGTCCGATTGAGGACTGTGTGCGCTGAGGATGCGCCGCCGCCCGGCGCTCGGCGCCGCGGCGCCGTCTGCTGCTCGGTCGCCTCTGCGGTTCTCGCAGGTGGATTGTATCGCAGCTGTGCGGACGTGTTGGCGCGTGCGCTGTGCTGGGAGAGTTCGCTTCGGCACCCAAGTGGGGCTTTTGTCCTTCTGTGGCGCTGGCGTTGGAGCTGCCGGCCACCGTAGGTGGCGCGTGTTGTCTCCCGCCGGCAATGCCACGACAGCACGCTCCCGGGCCTCTGTCGGCAGCGGCAAGCTCAGTTGGGAGCACGGGTGGTCGCACCTAAAGCGTCTACTCGCCAAACTCCGGGCGATTGCGCCTCTCTCGAACCCGACCAAGTACTTAGGACGGCGCTGCGCGCCGCCGGGACCTGAGAGGGTTTCGAGGTGTATTGTGCAGGGGAGCTCAGCCTCCTCCTGTTTGCAGAATAATTGAGCGGACGCTTGCGTGTTCGCGCGGGCCCCCGGGACACACTCCCGGGCGGCCGGCTGCTCAGCTCTAGTTGACGCAGCTCCCTGGTTGATCCTGCCAGTAGTCATATGCTTGTCTCAAAGATTAAGCCATGCATGTCTCAGTACAAGCCGCATTAAGGTGAAACCGCGAATGGCTCATTAAATCAGTTATGGTTCCTTAGATCGTACCCACGTTACTTGGATAACTGTGGTAATTCTAGAGCTAATACATGCAAACAGAGTCCCGACCAGAGATGGAAGGGACGCTTTTATTAGATCAAAACCAATCGGTCGGCTCGTCCGGTCCGTTTGCCTTGGTGACTCTGAATAACTTTGGGCTGATCGCACGGTCCTCGTACCGGCGACGCATCTTTCAAATGTCTGCCTTATCAACTGTCGATGGTAGGTTCTGCGCCTACCATGGTTGTAACGGGTAACGGGGAATCAGGGTTCGATTCCGGAGAGGGAGCCTGAGAAACGGCTACCACATCCAAGGAAGGCAGCAGGCGCGCAAATTACCCACTCCCGGCACGGGGAGGTAGTGACGAAAAATAACGATACGGGACTCATCCGAGGCCCCGTAATCGGAATGAGTACACTTTAAATCCTTTAACGAGTATCTATTGGAGGGCAAGTCTGGTGCCAGCAGCCGCGGTAATTCCAGCTCCAATAGCGTATATTAAAGTTGTTGCGGTTAAAAAGCTCGTAGTTGGATTTGT